>NC_090788.1:3910000-4210000 GCF_040054535.1 Antennarius striatus
GGTCCAGCAGGTCTCTAACCGCCGGGCTGGAGGGACTGTTTTTACCTGCGTGGAGAACGCAGCTGACCTAACACGTCTGACACAAATTTTAAATGAATAGTATGCAAAGCAGAAGGACGCTTTGTTTTTACGTGACAGCGGTCGGGCGTCGGGTGGAGGGTTGGACACCGACGCGGTGAACTGCAGCTTTAACTTCATATGCTGACTCAGCTGAAAAGAGAATCAGTCAGAAGAAGGAACATAAAGGATTCTCACAAACTGAAGATGCAACATTGGATGTACCTCATACAGTCCCGGTTTAAGGATCTGGAAGGCAACGCTGAACGACAGAGTGCTTCCTTTCCGACAGTGACCCAGGTTGCTGAGAGGGCTGTGACAGATCACCGAGGCCAGCGCTGAATCCTCGCCTTGACCACGACCTGAACACACACACGCGCAATCGTTTTAGCAACTAATGAAATCTTTTTTTTTTAATGGTTCTGACCCTCGCAGACTGTAAAGTGTCACACAGACTGACCCTCTGGAGTCCAGACAAGGCGAACGGCCAGGAAGTCCTGCATGTTGTTGAGCAGAACATATTTGACCTTGAAGTGTTCTTTCACCTTGACGGTGCTCGGACAGCTGGCTGTCATCACGAACCGCGGCCGGTCCAGTCGAATGCTGGGCAACCTGAGACAGGTGATGCCGACGTTTTAGAACACACCAACAATAAAATGAGTCTAAATAAACAGGGGATCAAATATTATTGGTAAGAGAGAAAACAGATGACGGCCAGCAGAACCAAAATCATGACAATACTGTGTGCATATTAAATTTATTTAATAGTGCGATGTGTTCTAGTCCTTACCTGTAGTGTGTGTAGATACAGTTAGTGAAAGGCATCTTGGGAGTCGACCACTGCAGCACAGCAACAAGAGGAACCTCCAGCCCCTGAAAAACAACAACAAGCACACGTGACATTCAAAGAAGATATTTGTATCCAATGTAGTTGAGGACAACTGCTTCAAAAAAAAACTAACCTCATTGGAGTCATCCTGCGGCATGTCATTGAGGTGCAGCTGGAAGTGGAAGTCATGCTCCTCCAAAGTGCTAAGCATGCTGGGAAGGCGGCCAGCCTGGCTGTCCACCCTGCAGAAAGATGCCATGCCAACCTCACCTGACATGTGGCTTCAGAGCAGAAGAAGAAGCAACATTAGCTCAAAAGCAGGTGGATATCGAGTTTGAATATAACCAACATATGATGTAAACTAAAATTATTTTTTTTAAATGCAGTACATTTAACAATAAATTCCAGGTATTACAAACATACCAGGACCAAACTCAACACATGTACTGACCACACATTGTCCACTAGGAGCACAGATCCGTCTGGCATCATGGGAAGGTAGGAGGCATTGAGGTTTGGTAAAATCCGAACATCCCGGATGTTGACCTCCTCCTGTGACGACTCATTCAGCACTGACCAGAGGGGAGAGGAGGGAACAGTTCCCTTCAGGCATTTAGATTCTGCTCCATGTTCTAATTTCATTGTTTCAATTTGCCATTCACCAAAAATTCTACCCCCCTGCTTTAAATGAACTTAAAATATTTGGCATCTTAATGCAGATAGTAGCTGCAATTTAGTGACTAAACTATAACTGGAATGATTTGTAGTGTAAAAGACGCTCACATATAGCAGAGCTTCAGAACATGAAGCGAAACAGAAACCTGGCTGGAGAACTTCTGCGTGCAGCTGAAACCTGAAACCTCTCTCTGTCCAGCTATCCAGGATCCCACAAACCAAACTGATCTGGAGCCAGTCCCACAACTACAGTATTAAAATGATGGTCCGTTACCTTTGAGGACGGCCAGGTGCCTCCCAGAGACGGTCATCTGTTTGCAGCGGACGGTGGGAGGAGGCAGGACAGTCAGAGTGGTGCTCACTGTGGAGGGAGGAACTGACTATTACTTAAAATGCAATTTATCCTGTAAATGTGGGCTGCATATTACAATTTTCATTATCAATTCATCTTTTTTTTCTTTGTTTTTCAATGCTTTGTTTAGTAGAGTTTATAACTTCTGCAAGTTTCAGCGTATTCAAAGGTTTCAAAAGATACCAACCATGATTTATTTATTAAGCTGTTAATCAATTATTAACTTCTGTGCTCTGTTCCTTTGCAGAAATTCAACCATGTGATACTGAAAAAATTAGAACAGATATTTGGATATTTTCTTTTTCATTCTTCAAACTAAACTATAAATAAACATCTGACGTTTTTTGGTATTTTTTGTGACCAGCCCAAAAAAAATAATCACAGGTTTAAATTCTGTCCTGAGGGATATTGTATGGAATTCTTAACTCTGACATTTTCTCTGAAGTCACTTGATGAATTAGTTGATGTCAGAACATCTTAGTCCTAGAGCGAGCCTCTAAATGTGTGTGTACCCTGAGCCTTGAAGGTGTTCAGGTCATGTCTGAAGGTGTGTGTTGGTTCTCGCTGCTGCAGAACACTCAGGTAGCCGAGTTCCTGAACCTCCGCTTTCTCCGCTTCCCTCTTCCACACAGTGACCATCACCTGAACAAACATAATAACCATTAAATCAACTACCCCTCCACTGTTGCCACAATACTGGAATTGTGAATTTTAGAGAAAGGAAAAACCAAGGGCAATACACTGGAGGGTGAAGCTCCCCCTGAATCATTTCACCATATAGAGACGTAAGCAGATGTCCCCCCCTGACCTTGACTTTTAGCGTGCTGACGGGGAGTTTGTCCAGAGAGACGGTGAGGGGGAAAATCACTTCATCTGTTAACACCACCGGCTCATCCAGAGGAGACTGAATGGAGACAAAAATCAAAAGTGATGCTTCAGTTTTCTGTCCGAGATGAAGGAGATGATTCGTCTGTGTCGCAAACAAGTCAAATTATTTGGCTTTAGCGTTCCTCTTTTTTGTAAATTGTGTGGCTGTAACAATCGTGTAATAGTTGCAAAAGGGACATGAAAGTAAAAGCTGATGTTATAAATTTGACATGACAGAAGAAATGCAATTTAAATGTAAAGACTGCAGCTCTGATGCTGAGGATGTAGGCTTTTTAACACTAATAATAATGGTAAAAACCAAAAAACAATTATTACACTAATTGAATACACCACCAGACTATTACGATTCAAACAGAAAAAGAATGTATTACCCAACTTTATGGTTGTCAGTGTAGGTATGAACCCCAGTGTACCTGAACAGGTGCCCTGCGGAACTCCCTTGAGGCCGTCCCGGATGAGTTGTGGATGAGCAGCGGCTTACAGTCCCTGAAGCTGCGACACCGTGAGTCCACCCTGCTGCCGAGGGCAGCGATGGCTGCTTCAGCTGCAGCAATATAGTCCTCCTCACCATCATCGTTAGCCTCATCGCCACTGCTTTGATAATCATGGTGATAGTGGTGATGGTTGCTTCGATGGCGGCTACTCTCCCCTGGGCTCACACTGGCCACAGCACACAAAGAGCCGGCCAACTCCCTCCATGCCCTGCTACTGGACGACTCGGTCCCAAAGCCAGCTGGAGAGCCATCAACACTCTCTGCATGACAACAATCACAAACATATCAGTTCTACAAATTAAAAAAAAAATAAAAAATTAACATTTATCTGTCATTTAACTTATTACAGTGTTACGGACACTTGTGTTACCCCCATCTCAGTGAGATCAGGCAGGACAACACAATGAATGGCTCTGATCCTTCTTCTCCTCACTGTCCACCAAAGTGAACCTGAAACAGGTTCTTGTAGATGCTCCCAACCACATTGTTCTCGTACCAATTTGTTCAGAATGTGATATGAAGAATTATCTGATCCTCGCGGCTACTTTTTATATTGATCAATATTTGATTTTTCTACTTTATTTGTAATATGGTTCATTAGAACAAGGCTCATTGTTTTGTTGCTGGTAAAAGAAATGAAAATAACCTGCTGATAGATTTATTCTTACTGTCAGGAAAATCAATCCCAAATAATCTTAGATCACAACAAACTCATCAATGGATTATTTATCTTCTCTTTCTTTCCATCAATAGCCGGTCGGATCCGTATCGTTCCGGCTCCCCCCCACCCGGTTCTTACCGGGGCCGTGCTCCGGCGGCGTCGCTCCTCCGTCCCGGCAGCGTAGCACCAGGAGGAAGCGGACGGTCTCGCCCAGGTAGAGGTGACTCCGGCGGGGCAGAGTGCGGTAGCGGGCAGGGTCAGACAGATCCGTGATGGGCACCGCCGGAAAATACATGAAATACTCGCACTGCGACTCCATCATCTGCACCATGGCGACAACCGGAGGAGGCTGAGCGAGCCGGAGGACCAGAGTCAAATGGACGATGAAATATACGCTTCCTGTCCTCGCTATCAAAATAAAAGCACGACCATTGTCTGCGCTACAGCTATATGGAGAAATTAGACCATTGCGCCCCGTAGTGGACAATCTTTTTGGCGGCGGAGTCTCCAGAAACAAATTACACTCTGAAAAAAAATATTGCAGTGGAGTCACGGATTTATGAACTATAAAAAAATTAAAATCTAATTACTTATTAATTTCTGTTTAAAAGATAAAAACTGGACAAAATGTTTGTATTGTGATGATGTCTGAAACGTGACGTACGTATCTGTTTTGGTACGTAAACGGCGTAAACCACTTCTACACGTAACAGCGAATGACGAATCCTGCTGCTTCATTTTTCCCTCCTCGCTGACAAAGCTACGCTAAAGTCGAGGCGAAGCTACTTTAATCGTTTTTACAATTGTGGATTCCTTGGCTGCCTCAGTTTATGAGGAAGATTATTACATAAACCAAACATATTACATTCTTGCCAAAGGTAAATGTTTCTAGTTACAACTTCTTTCATGTCTTGCATTTGTTTTGCTAACGGTCACGTAGCGGAGCTAAGTAGTCAGCTAAAGAGCTAACTAGCTAGCTTTAGCTTGACGCAGGTAATTGACAACCTTCAAGCTAGTAACTGTTCATAACTCTGAATGTATGCTAATAATGTGCGTTTTTATCGAGGTAAAAGCTTGCGATGTTTTAGCCTCTTAAGAGGTAATATTCGTTATCTTTATTTGTGCCTTCAAGCACAAGGCTAACGTCAACATGTTTGTTAGCCGACGCGGAAACTCATGCTGAGGGCACGTTCAAGCTAGCCGCCAGAAACTTCCGTGTGTTTGTGTTTTTGTCTGTCTGTCTCTGACACGTGAAGGAGAGACACAGCCTGTTGTTTCCCTAGAACCTCTAACTATTATTAACCTTCATGTTTCTTGGCCCCACAGTATTTGGCAGTGAGACAGTCCTGTTTACTGCACGTGGAACTGGACGTCAGCTAAATCAATCTGAGCTCCATGCTAGTGGCGTTTTCTGAAATAGGCTAAACCAGCGACCACCAGCAGTATAGTTTCTACATTTATAAAGTGTTTTGCTGAGATTTCGACCGCGTTCAGGAAAAAAACACACAGGTGTACCTTTCAGAGTTAGGTCTGAAGCTGGTTTACAGTACTAAAGCAGGCATGTTTGACAGGTGTAACTTTTTTCTGAGGATGCTTTGATGTTTTTTTATTATGTTTGTTTTGATGTTGTTTTTTTTATACACATATATATTGGGTGTCGATGTGCGTCTTTTATCCATACTACGATTTACAAAAACTATACAGACGTCTCTAATGAATTAGGATGTCAAACAATGTAAGTATCTGTGTGGAAGCTAAACTTGGAAGTGTTCTGTTTCACATTTGTTTTCTAGTTTCTCTCAGTTCTGAAGTGCTGCAACTGAAGATAATCTGAGAAGAGGTTCCTTTTCTAAAGTCTTATCCTGTCCTGGTAGCAGGACAAGATGTTCAATAAGTCGTTTGGAACTCCCTTTGGTGGGGGGACTGGGGGCTTTGGTGCGGCATCGACCTTCGGACAACAAAGTAAGTTGTTAAACTTATTTAAACTCTAGGATTCACACAGCTGACAGGTTAGCAACCTAACCTGACACGTTATGAGCAAAAAAACACTACATTGAAATTCGATTATGTAGTGCAGAAAAAAACAATGTTTGCTAACACACCTGTTTGTTGCGATACATCCAGATGTATGTGCGATATTATTGGGCAGCAGTAGCTCAGTCCACTAGTTCTTGGCTTGGCTGGAGGGTAATATAGAAGCCTTTAGGAAGTAATGCATGTACCCTCATCTCGTTGTTGTCCTTATGTCATCTAATGCTAATGTCAACTTCAATTGCAGATGCAAGTTTTGGGACAACAGGGGCCTTTGGGACTTCTGCTTTTGGGACCACCACCAATGCCGGTAGCTTGTTTGGTGCCACACAAAATAAACCTGGTTTGTCAGTTTTTGTCTTTCATTTTTGCATGGGAACATTTTTTAATGTTAGTTATTTTCAGTCCTGTAGTGTTTTAGTTCTATTAAAATATTTAACATTGTAGATATTTAGATGGATTTTAAAGATGAAGGCATTTTCACATCTGTTCCATCAGGAAATATGTTTGGAACTAGTACATTTAGCCAGCCGGCGACGTCTTCCACCAGTACCGGCTTTGGTTTTGGTGCAGCAAGCGGCACATCGACGAGCCTGTTTGGCAACACTGGCACAGGCACGTCTAGCGGACTGTTCTCCCAGCCCAACAATGCTTTTGGTGCCAACAAACCCACCAGTTTTGGAAGTGAGTGCCCTCCTTATTCATTCTTCTCACGGTACAGTTTGCACTTTTATTTATTTAGGTGTTAGTCCATCAGATTAAATCAACATTGACAATCTGCTTTTGATTTAGTCCAGCATCGATGTCAAAAGCATGTTGGTGTCATTAACAAGATTAATATATTTTTTATTTTTTTGGAATCTCAGTATATTTAGTCGTGAAACCCACGACCAGAGGTGAATTTCCGAAATCAAGGAAAAGAGAACCTATAAGTCAATGTTATGCTAATTAAAATGTTATTAAAAAACGTGCATCAGCTTTGTTTGAAGTGTGTATTTAAATACACAGTTGCAATAACGCACACACACATTTTCCCTCTAGACTTTGGAACCAGTACCAGCACCGGCAGCTTGTTTGGGGCGACCAACACCACCTCCAACCCTTTTGGCGGAACAACCTCCCTGTTTGGAGGCTCTGGGTTCTCTGCCGCACAGCAGCCAGGAACAACTGTCAAATTCAATGTGAGTTGTAACTAATGCAGACACACATCTGGCTGTAAAGTGCAAATTTTGTTTTTTGTCCCAGGTCACAGCTGTGATGTCTCACAGTGTTTGTATTTTATGATTTCATGTAATATCAATGTGTACTTACTGTAAAAATAAATATATTGTAAAGATAAGTCTAAACTTATACACAATTGATCAAGTAGCGGTGAATATAATGATCAAATGAAGCTTTTCACTGTGATGTGTGTCAAACACAAACATTTTAATGCTTGTACTTTTTGCTGCATTTTAAATATAATTTCTTTTCCCCCTTCAGCCTCCGACAGGAAGTGACACAATGGTCAAAGCAGGCGTGACCACGAGTATCAACACCAAACACCAGTGTATCACAGCCATGAAGGAGTATGAAAACAAATCTTTAGAGGTGAGTTGGGGTTACTTTTAATCATTGAGCAATTTGCGTCTGAGCTCTCAGCAATGGAAGGTTCTGGAAACTGGTGCATTATCACTTTTTGGGAAGAGAGTTGATTTGCCCGGAACTTCAATGAATCCTCACCTTTGAATGGTGTTTTAGTTTAGCTTTGCTGCTCGTTTCTTGAAGACTAAGGCACTGTTCATGTCTAGATATTGTTGTGATATTGAGTCAAGTAAAGTACTTTTTAACATTCATTTACAGTTTACTATGAGTCAGTATAATTACATTTTGATAGAAGAGAATTCTGTGTTTATTATGAAGCACCTGGATGCTTAAAGATTGGAAGGCAGGATTGTGGAGCTTTTTTGCTCATTGATGAAGTGAGAGGAAATCTGTAGAATTAGAGGAAATGCACTAAAATAAATTAAGAGTTAATGGAGTTGTTGAATCCTGTAGAAAATTTACTGTTTTTCCCTTTTTTTTAAATTGAAATTCTTATTTTGCAGCTGAGAACAGAACAGTGAATGCCGTTTTGATGATTTGCGTTGTTAGAGAACTGGACAAATGGGACGCTTTCCTGTCAGATTAAGACTTATTTCTTCTCATGTACTCTGAGTTTAACCCTTTTATCTTTTTCCCTACAGGAATTGAGACTTGAGGATTACAATGCGGGCAGGAAGGGCCCGACCAACTCGATGACTGCAGGGACAGGCAGTTTATTTGGAACCAATACGGCCACATCCAGTGCTTCCACTGGCCTGTTCAACTCCTCCACTCCCAACAACACCTTTTCCTTTGGACCAAACAAAACCACATTTGGAACACCAAGTAAGTGCTGACAGTAGCCAGTAGCTCGTCACCAGTCTAAGTCACACAGAAACCATCATCTAATAACCTTTTGCAGAATTTTGACACCCCGCTTCAAAGCGGTGATGTATTGTAATTATTAGTGTTCGTCAGAAAGATGAGGGAGAAGGCCAGTGTAAGTAAGACCATAGATCTACCTACTGTATGCACTAGCTTTGATTTATGGTCAAAGCTACTGTATGCACTTGTCAGGTACTACTTTCATGGTAACCTTACCTACCCTTTGTGGGATGTTGCAGTCCGACTGCATTGGGTCTTGTATAATTTGTTATTAATGAAGAATGTTTGTCCTCTCCCTAGCCCCAGCCACTGGTGGTTTCGGCGCAACCACAGGAAACCTGTTTGGTCAGCCGGCCCAACAACCAAGCAGCAACCTTTTCAAGCCATTTGGTCAGCCGACCACCACACAGAGCACTGGCTTCAACTTCGGCACACCTAACAGCATGGGAACGGCCAACACCAGCAACATGGTGAGTCACTCTGTTTTACTGATGTTTTTTTGTTGTTGTTTTTTTTCATTTCGAGAAATACTGTATCTTCAATCCAGCATTTTAGGAAACATGGATGTACTTTTTATGTCACTGTCAAGTTTAAAATTGTCTTTAAAAGCACAAAATGATATTTAAGTAAAGACAACATGTGAACAGAGATAAACCAGCAATAATTTAAAATCCAGCAAAAGTAAAAAGATTTGACTCAAACATAACTATTTTACTAAAGTTAAAGGGACAGTAAACTTAAAGTAATATATATTTGTTTATCATTATGAAAAAATTAAAATAAAATTTTTTCTAGATGTCTGGCCTCATCCCTGTAATCCCCTCTTTGGGTAAAACTTTGAATCATGTCTAGAGTGGAAGCAGTTCTTTGTCACTATTTAACAAAGAACCTACTCCTCATCCTAAGTTTTGCGGATGTTTTTTTTCACACTGGTCCTGTCCTCTGATTCAGGCATTGTTTGGGAACCCGGCTGCAGCTCAGCCCAGTGCGTTGTTCGGCACTACTCAGACTAGCACCGCCACGGGCTTCGGAGCACCAACTGCGCTTTTTGGTCAACCCAACACTGGATTTGGAAATGTTGGCACTCAGGTATGAACAGAGTGACAAATTCAGGCTTCACAGTCATGCAGATTATTATTATCTGAACAGAAACAGTGTAATCAATTTTTTAGGATTATTATCAATTCAAATGTAGAATTAATCTGCATATCTTTGCGTGTCTGGACATGGAGTCAGCTTCCTGAAGGTTCGACTGAAGCTCAGAATTTGTGTGTGTTGTGTTTGTTGTACCACAGAATTTATTTAGTAATAAGACGACTGGCTTCGGCACCACCACCACCAGCGCCACATCCTTCGGCAGCAGCACTGGGCTGTTTGGCAACAAGCCAGCCCTCACGCTGGGGGGTGGAACCAACACCTCTGCCTTTGGTAAGTCTCCCGGTGTTCATACGGGAGGTGGGTGATATACAAGAACAAGAACTGGAGAAGGAAGTCGTTCAGAGAAACTAAAATTTGTCTTTTTTTTTTTTTATTGGGGTAGGTTTTGGGGCCAATCCTGCTGGATCGAGTCTGTTCGGAAACAAACCAGCCGCTGGAGGACTGGGGACTGGACTAGGAACCACCTTCGGAGCAGGTACCACCTGATTGGAGCCATGGTAGATGAAATTGTTAGCAGACATACAGTGACAAATCTCATTATGAAGTACAGAAGGGATAAAATGTATTTGGGATGATGATAACGGTGGTGAAAAATGTAACGGTTATTTATACGTGTTCAGGATGATTCCAATCCAGTTAGCTCACGGTGCACAAGCGAATGAAAGAATAAATCAGTGTACAGGAAATGAATCAAAAACTTTATATTTAATAATTACATTTGTCACCATGAAATATGTCCAGGGTCTCTGTTATCTGTGATGTTAGACTATATATATATATAAATATATGTATATAAAAAGCAACACACAAATGTTTATGTTGAGCAGTTGGCACAGTACAGCCATCGCTCTTCGGTAACCAGAGCAAACTGGGTACCACACTGGGGACGTTCGGAACGACCGGTTTCAACAGTGGAACTAACACCCTGGGCTTCGGCGCGACGCAGCAACCTGTCGGTGAGTGATGGATCAGAACCCCACAGATGGGTGACGACAGATAGTTGAAACGCTGTGGCCGTCTCTATTTTCGGTGTGTTTGACTTCTCTCCCCGCACAGTTTGAGCACTCGTAATGATTTTTTCCTGCACATTCCCGTCAGCTCTCACAGATCCTAATGCTGTGGCCGCCCAGCAAGCCATGCTTCAACAGCAGCTCAGTATTTTGGCCTACTCACCATATGGAGACTCGTCGCTTTTCAGAAACCAGCTGTCCGACCCCAAGAAGAAAGAGGAGGTGAGGCAGCTGCAGCGACTGCGTTTTATAGTTGATTTAAACTGAGGCAGTTTTTGATGTGATTATAATTTATATGCTCTGACAGCGTTTGAAGCCAACCAATCCAGCGGCTCAGAAAGCTCTGACCACTCCCACTCATTACAAACTGACACCTCGACCTGCGATCAGGCTCCGCCCCAAGGCATTGTCATCATCAGGGGCCTCCAAGTCGCAGCTTTTTGATGGCCTGGATGATGATGAGCCCTCCCTCACCAACGGGGCCTTCGTACCCAGGTAAACTGTCTGATCACCACGGCAGCAGGGTTTGAAAATCTCTCACCGACGCATGTGCCTGCAGCAGGTGCTTAAATTAATAAAACAAATAACAGTAATTTGCAATGAAATAATTCTTACAGACCTGATTTGTTGTCGACAGGAAGAGCATCAAGAAACTTGTGCTGAAGAACCTGAACAGCAGTCAGTACAGCAGTCCAATCAACAAAGAGACGGATGACCTGGCATCTCCTGCAGAATATCCCCAGAACGGACACAGGTCTGTAGAAGCGCTGCCAAAATATTACTGAAAAAAAATGAATGAATGCCTTTCACTTTGAGAAGTGTCTTATGATTAGTCACAGCATTTTTGTTAAGCTTAACTCTGCGACATTATCTTTAAATATTTTAATGCACTGTTTTAAATTCTGCAGTCAATTGGAGGAAGAGGAGGAGCTGAGGGAGGTTCCTCCCCCCTGCAGCCGACCCGACGACGACCCAGAGGTCACTCAGTTTTACGTTAACCCAATTGCCAAACCCATCCCACATGGCCGTGCCCAGACCAACCTGCAGGACACCATCATTGACCTCAACGTGCACAAAGTAGCCCGGGACGGTCTAGAGGTCAGCGACGTCAGTTTTTATTTAGTTTACTAAATATAAAGTCCAATGAAAATACAAGTCGTCTGTGTGTGAATTCTGATCGTTGCTTCTCTTGTTTCGCTGCAGCTGAGCAGTGAGGACGTGTCGGCGTCTCTTGGGGAAGAATCTCTGCAGGAGGAAAGGGAGGAGGAGCAGCTGGAGATCCAGCAGTCTCCTCACCCAGCAGGTCAGAAACAAACACTTATCACTTCTGATCCACAGTTCCCTTCTTATTTTGAAGGATTCGTATCATTTAAAACCTACAGTTGCACATTTATTCTTAAAAAGACACTTAAATGAGACTGTGGCACACGGAAATCAAATGTGTTGTTTTTGTTTCTCAGGTATCGTTTTGAACCGTGTGGGTTATTACACCATCCCCTCCATGGAGCATCTGGCTAACATGGTGGACGACAACGGAGAGTGTGTCGTAGAGAACTTCACTGTCGGCAGGAAAGGTAACGCCTTCTACCCGAATTGTTTGCAAATGATGCATTCAGTCCAAACAGCTTGTCAAAATGCTAATAAGAGCGTTTGCATGAGCGGCTAGCACCAACCAACACCTGATGACTCCCACTCCTCTGTTCAGGTTATGGCTCCATCTTCTTCCCCGGCGAGGTGAACGTGACGGGACTGAACCTGGACGAGATTGTCCACTTCAGGCGCAAAGAGGTCATTGTGTACCCGGACGACAAAAACAAGCCGCTGGAGGGGGAAGGGCTTAACAGGTGAGCAAACAGGCGATACGGTTAGGCCAGTATATGTTTTACAATTGGACTGCTGTTTATGGGGCGGTCTGAGGGAACAGTTTTGCACAGTTCTAAATTGGTTGAAGTGTTGCTGTTCCTGATTCCGTTGTAGGCGAGCAGAGGTGACTCTGGATGGCGTCTGGCCTCAGGACAAGACTACCTGCACTCAGATCAGGAGCCCAGAGCGACTGACTGAGATGAACTACGAGGGCCGGCTGGAGAGGGCCTCCCGCAGACAGGGAGCCCGCTTCCTGGAGTACAGACCTGAGACTGGATCCTGGGTGTTTGAGGTCAGTTCCTGCTAGAAACTGATCCTCTGCTGCTTCATTATTTTTGCATCTCATACTTTTTTTTGTGTCACTTCAAGTGTGTTTTTACTTCTTCTGGCTCTAAAGTTGTTGTCAGGTCTGACTGACTTCTCCTTCCTCCCACAGGTGGCCCATTTCTCAAAATATGGCCTGCAGGACTCTGACGAGGAGGAGGACGTCCTGCCTAAGACCGACCCCAAGAAGATCAAGATGATGCCACTTCCTCCCCCCAGGCCGCATCAGCATCCTCACGCCTCCCAGCAGCAGGTGGTGCCACAGGCTCAGGTATAGCAGCCTGCCACCATCACCACTCCTCCCCCTCCTCATCCTCACTGACACCTCAGAGATGATGAATGGAATGTTTCACTCAAATGTGTTTTGGTGTCTGGCCTGTCGGTGATTTTTAGCTGAAACTTCATCTGTGCCCCCCACCCACCCAGGGACTGAACTTGACCTCCCTTTTAAAACCATTAGACGTGGATTCTATTTTATCACTTTCACACACAATGCACGCATTTTAAGTATTTCTCACTTCCTCCGAAAATGTTTATTTTGCTGACATTATTGAGTTTGATAAATGGTCAGTTTTTGGGCACCAAACCAGTAATGATCAGTTTTGTTGCCTTAAATTGAAGTGATGAGACATATTTAACGTTTTCAGAAATGAGATTGCAGAAGGTGGCTATACTAGTGCACAAAAGATGAAAGGTTTACACATCTATGATCAAGGATCACGAGGTGCATTTCACGATTTATCTGTGGGGAAAGATGGAAAAAAAAATAGATACACAAGACTGCGTGGTGGAAAAGTTAAACAGGTTATAAGACATTGGTGGCAACTGAAGGTTTTGGAGATCTTCTATGGAAAACTAACACCTCTGGGAACTTTCAAGTTGCAGCCTGAGTAGGAGGTCTTTCCCAAGTTCAGTCCGGATATATTTTCCTTCGACTGATGAGCAGCGGGATGGCGTCCTTCATCAAATCTGTCCTAAAGAGAAGCAGAAGGTCCATCTTCTTCCAGAGGGTTTTTCTAGGCTCAGACTTAATTTGCCATGACAGAAAGTCACTTCTGTATTAGATTAAGTATGAAAGAAACTCATATTATTGATGGAGGTTGGTTAGGATTGTTCCAGAAGGTGATCCAACTCTTAGTGTGGTTCTGGTCTCTTCTGATCCAAAGCTATAGGGAGAGACCTCATCTATTTTATTATTGATGGGACATTTATATTTGACAGGAGGTTTCAAATTCATTAAAGCTAATTGGTATTTTTATACGTTTCTACAGATTTATTAGCAAGAAGGTCATTGGTTCAACATGGCCTTTTTTGAGTTTGCCTGTTCTCTCCGTGTCTGAAGGGGTTTTCTCCGGGTTCTCCGGTTATCCCCAGCATCAGGAAAATATAAATCTAAGGATGTTTAGGTCATGTTGTCCCACAGTGGAAAGTGCGCCCAGGGTGCAGCAGCTCCACCAATTCTCCATCTGACCTCGTAATTTCGTTGTACGATTGTATAATGATCAATAAAGCTTCTTTCTTCTTATTAGCGTTTTAAAATGAGCTAATAGTAATTTAAGATTTGCCATCAAAGTCAAATATATGAGATGTGTGACAGATTGTTTTCTGCTTTTAATGAAAGAAATAAAGTTACTGAAGATAATTTCATCTGTTGTATGTTAAGTTTGTGTCAAGAGCAGCTTCTGTGAAAGCTGTGTCCTGATCAGAAAGAAGAAACATGTTTTAGTTTTCTGTTAGAAAATATAGATTCTCATCTGGATTGCAGTTAAAACAGCTCAGTAAAACCAGCTGAAGTCAGGTCATAGCCAGTCATTAAGTTCACCAATGAACTCCATGATTGTCGCTAACTCTTGTGTGAATCTTCAGTCCACTGTTGTCATGGATGTTCCGGGTGGCGTGGGGGAGCTGGACAGCGACATGGCAGACATCACTCAGAGCTTCCCGGCAGAGAGCATGCTGACAGCAGACGAGGATGGAGACATGATGGCGCAGGAGGCCGACATGTCGGGAGGGAAGCTCGGGGGTCTGACCTCTGCAGATCACGATGGCGTCTCTTCCACCGGCCACATCCCGGCCTCACTGGGGATCAACCCGCACACCCTCCAGGTAGAGCCGCCGTTTACACCCGCAGGCAGGAAGTCCATCTGAGCAGCACCAGAGTAAAGTCCATCAAATCTGCTCTGTTTTTCAGATCATGAAGGCATCATTGTTTGCTGATGAGGAAGAGGAGAATGACATGTTCCAAAATCAAGCAGCGACAAAGGTTTCCGATGTGTCGTCCCCTCGCCTCATCCTGCCAGGAACTCAAAGCCGTCACTCCGGTAGGAATCGCAAGACTGTCTCTTCATCTTCATCATCTAACTGTTTTAGTGCAGGAATAAATATTTATATCACCTCAGAAATGCAAAAAGACAACTTTAACCCTCATTGAGCCTTTGGTGTGATTTAAAGTGTAAATAGTTAGATTAAACAAACCTCTCTCTGTAGTGGGCGGTCTCCTCCAGACTCGTTTTACCAGTGGACTCCTCTCCCAGCTGTCAGAATCGCCTAGACCACCTCCTCCTCCTCTTCTTCATCCTCCTATGTATCGGACATCTCCATCACCCGCCGAGCTTCCTCGCTCGTCACACTGGGCCGTGCCAGGACCCTCGTCCTTCATGCTCCCCTCTCAAACCCCAGAGCCTTCCATCAGGACAGTTGGCGTCCGGCGCCTGGGTGGGCCGGTCCCCCTCAAACAGTCGGTCACTCTGGGGAAGGTCAGTTAAATCAAATTTGTGAAATGAAGATCAAACCAACCTTCTCTGGTTAATTTGATGCTTTGTGTTGTTTACTTTAGGGGAATTTGTTGATGGACGCCGGGCTGTTTGCGAGTCGATCTTTTCGGGTGGGGTGGGGTCCCGGCTGGATGCTGGCGCACTGTGGCCAGCGCCTGAGCGCCCTGTCAAGCAAAGACTCTGAACACCAAGTGCTGACAGGCAAAACCGAGTTCAACTTCCTGCCAAAACCTACCAGAAGCAAACCGTAAGTTGGATACACACAGCTTGCCGTGGTTTGTGTTGACACCACTTCCATCCTGTTCTGTTGTGGATTCATTCTTCATCACACTGTTCTGATCAAATAAGTAAAGGAACCAGTAAATGGAGGAAAAAGAATGTGTTGTGTATTGTTGTGTGTTCTCCTGCAGACTGAGAGAGACTCCCTATAAGGTGGTGTTGGAGCAGCTGGAGGGTTTGGAACCTCCAGCTGTGAAGACCATCCAGGAGGAGGAGGAAGAAGAGGGGAGCCAGATTGTGCTTCAGCGCCCCCTGGAGATCTGCTTGAAGCACAGCACCATCGACACTCCAGACGCCACCGTGTGCCCTCTAATCCGACCACAGTCCGGAGTGGCGGCGCTGCAAGAATACGCTGAGTGGATCACCAGACTGAGCGCTAAACGGGGAGACGCAGACCGTAAGAGAAAACTTCTTTCAGGATCGTTTTAGGATATTGTATTTCAGGATATTGTTTTTGCATGAATTGCATTCTGCTCCTCTTCCAGCGCTCCTGGGTTACTGGTCTGAGGTCTGGACCTTATGTGAAGCCTTGTGGGGCCGGTTGGGCCCCTCTGATCAGGAGCTAAATGTCGAGAATCCCAGTGATTACGATCAGCAGCTGGCGAGAAGACGCACCTTCTCCACCTGGTTGTCCCGTGGAGCCACCTCTAGGGTGATGGAGGAGGTGGCGTTGGCAGCGAAGGGCGATCACACAGAGGCCATCTTCAGCTACCTGACGGGCAACCAGATCAGCGAAGCGTGTCGACTCGCTCAAAAGGAAGGTGAGTTCTACTTAAAGCTGAAGAAATACACAGCAGACACGAAGGCGATAGAGATCGTGATGTCGTGCAGATCAAACAGAAGCATTTTTTAAAAATTCAGCGGACACGGACGGAGGCGGTACGATGTAAAGTTGATGCTAACAGCTCTTCTAACATACGGTTCATCCCCAGGGGACCACCGTCTGTCCCTGCTGCTGTCTCAGGCCATGGGCTCTCAGTACTGCCGGGACCTGCTGGCCCTTCAGCTCGCCGACTGGAACCGGATGAAGACGGACTGCTACCTGTCGGAGGAGCGGCTGCGCATCTTCGCCCTCCTGGCTGGGAAACCTGTACGATGCGTTTGATTAATTTCCTGTTTGTGAAGCCGCTCTGGCACGTTGACAGCCTTCATCTGAGAATGGAAGGAAGTTTAAAAACATTTGATGTCTGATGAAAGTGCGTCTGATGGCGCTTCCTGTTCCTGCAGGTCTGGCAGTCGTCTGACTCGGTGGTGAACGTTTGCTCCGAACTGGACTGGAAGCGCTGCGTTGCGGTCCACCTCTGGTTCATGTTGCCTCCGACCGCCTCTGTGGCCGACGCCCTCGCTAAATATGAGGTTGCCTTCCAGGTGAGCCTCCCTCAGCCTTCACTGATTGATTTTAATTGTTTTCTTTCTTTTTTCTGAAGCCGCTGATGGCTGTTGTGATTTCTTTTGTTCTGCAGGGCTCCTCTGAGGTAGAGAAGTACGCCTGCGCCCCCCGGCCTCCTTACATGGAGTCGGAGGAGCTAGACATGGAGGAGGAAGCGGAGGAGTGTCAACGGCCGCTGCATGACCTTTGCTTCCACCTGCTGAAACTGTACAGTGACAGGTAAACCAGCTGATGTCAGCGGCGGGAGCCCTGTTAAACCACCACATCATTGATTGATCGGTTATTCAGAGCGATCATAACGCTTTCTGATGCTTGTGTGTGTTCCTGCAGACATTACAGCCTGCAGCAGCTGATGGAGCCTCTGACCGTCACCTGGGAGCGTCTGGACTACCGCCTGAGCTGGCACCTGTGGAGCGTCCTGCAGGCGCTGCACTACACCCACCTGAGCGCCTCGCGACAGGGACTCCTTCACGCTAGCTACGCCGCTCAGCTGGAGAGCGCCGGCCTGTGGCACATGGCCGTCTTCATCCTGCTGCACATCCCCGACCACGTGTACGTCAGACTAACCGTTTGTTCGACATTTTAAAGTGAAGCAGCTGCAATCATAATGAAACCAAATATTACGGCCAGTATGGTCCAAATACCAATGCAAACATTTAACATAAGTATTAAATGATGTATGTTTCCCTGCGTGAGCATCACCACCTCCTTCTGTGTCTCTTTAGTCAGCGGGAGCGAGCTGTGAGGGAGGTGCTGACCCTCCACTGCCCCCTACAGGAGACAGAGGAGTCTGTCCAGAGAGAACGCTTCCTAACTGAGAGGCTGCTGGTCCCAGAGGGGTGGATCCATGAGGCCAAGGCCACCCGGGCCCGTCGTGACGGCGACAGGCACCAGGAGGCCCTGCATTTGTTCCGAGCCGGTTACTGGAATCAGTGCCACCGACTCCTGATCCAACATCTGGCCTCAGGTTTGGGCTTGCTCTTCCTGTTTCTCTATTCCCCTGGAAAATACTTTAAAACCAACACTGTTTTCTGCATCTTTCTTTTGTCCCTCTTGGCTCTTTGTAGACTGCATTGTCAACGACAACCATGACTACCTGCTGGAGTTCCTGGAGGGGCTGGCGGTCCCTGAACACAGTGCCACCATTCAGGACTGGGACACTGCGGGAAGGGTCTACCTGGACTACATTAGAGTCATAAAGACTCTGCAGGACATCCAGCAGGTACCCCCGTCCCCTCCCTCTCTAGAGAACACTGTCAGTGTTGTGTTGGCTGCTGACCTCTGACATTTGTCTTCACTCCCAGATGGAAAACACCAGTTACGAGCTGGAGCGCCTCTACACTGATGTGACGTCACTCTGCAGCCGAATCGAGCTTCTGCCCTGCAGCACCGCCAGAGACCGCCTCGCCCAATCAGGTGAGGGCACCACTTCTGTGTCTCCCTCCAGCTGAAAGCTACCAGTGTTTGAGTTTGTCTTTTCTTTTTTGTCGTCCAAGATAAGGAATGACAATTTCACTCTCATTCCTCTCACTCCTTCCTTGCAGAAATGGCGAAACGTGTGGCCAACATCCTGCGCGTGGTGATGAGCCTGCAGCAGGGCGACGCAGCATCCGACTCCCACAGCATCCCGCTTGCCCAGCTGGCGCCACACATCACCCGCCTGCCCATGCCAGAGGATTACACGCTGGACGAGCTGCGAGGCCTGACGCAGTCATATCTACAGCAGCTTATCGTCAGCCAATGAGTGCGCAGCAGCAACTTAACCATCGCAACCTTAAAAGGTTTGGTTTGTTGTAGCCCTGAACTGAGGGGAGGAGTTTTTGCTTCTTCAGTGGCATCAGTTTGTAGAAAACAGGCACAGAGCTTCAACGCGTTCATCATGTGTGTTTGGGCGTGATGCTTTAGAGCCACATTTAACGTTAACCGATGAAATGATGCCACCATCAGACCTCCTGACCAGGTGGTTTGGTGGTGGCCCCGTAGGTTTACTTTGGTCTCCAAATTTGAACATCAAGGTTTGACGAGTACCTGAAGTCCCGGATCCTGATCCGGTTCTATGTCGACATGACAGATCACCCTTCAATCTCCTCATTCCTCTCTGGAGCTGTAGGTTCTATGAAACTCCATAAAATGTTTATCTGGACTAAGGAGCTCCATCAGAATGTTTTGTGTGGCCGATGACTGAGGAAGGATGTCAGCTGATTTCCACTTGAATTAAATCTTCAGAATTACTGGAGCAGGTGGATTCACAGAAACCAGTAGATGCCAGAGCGCTGGATATAAAATGTGTAGATAAAAATCCAAACACCTTGGTGTTCGATTTTATTGGAGCTGTTCAGGAACCCGAGGAGTAAAATTTATATTTCCACTGCATCTTTAAGTTCTGTTGTTGTTTATCTTTTTTTTTTTTGTAAAGTACAGCTTTATTTCTTGACATTTCTTTTTAGTTGCAGTTGAGAAAATTTGACCCCGCAAGAACCTCTGGAAATGTCAGACAACGCAATTTTTTTTCCATTTAGAGATTTGTAAGTTGAGTGTTGTGCGACCGCTCATCTGTCGATATGTGAATAAAGACGTAATGTTATTAAAGCGAGTGGCGACATGCAAGTGGGTTTGCTGACAACTCCGAGGACAAAAAGCTCAACATGCAAAGTGTAAGATGCTGAATGGTCTATTTTTGTAGATTTTTCTCTGGCTGGTTTGAATGCAAATCAGATGAGTGTTTGTGTGTTTGACAACTTTGTTGGTATTTTTTAATAAAGTCAATAAAGCCAATGATTTAATTTTAGTTTCTTCAGCTTCCTGTTTCAGCCTTGAAATTCACAAGACGCACAAAACCAAAACCTTGTTACTCCTGGTGAAAAACAACCTGAACATATTTTAGAGGAAACTTCAAAGAATTTGAGAAATTAAAAATTACAATAAAAAGCATAGTTTTTACTCACAGATACTTTATTGCGAGTACACAAATTCTATAACTTTGCACATTTTGACCCAAGCAGCCTGAACAACTATTTCACCAAACCACTGCTGCACTTTCAGAAATGAGAAGCAGAAAGTCTGTTTTAACTGTCTGCTGTCAACTCCAGATAAGACATTTAATTGTAAATCGGAAATTAAATTGTTCTGACATGCAGGAGTTTGAAGTGAATCGACATTTGGTCATTTTTAGAGGAATGGTGCCACATTTCATACAACTACACAACAAACATCACAGCTGACAAAACATTTAAACTTGAAAATAAATACTTCAGCTTCTGACCACACCAACATCCTAGCCAACCAACTGTTCTGGGATGTAAATGTTGCTGACTGGCTGATGTGAAGAAGTTGTATAGAAACTATATGGACAGAAGATGACCTCTGGCTGCTGAGCTCAGGACCTTGTCTCCTCAGAGGTCAGGTCAGAGGTCAGGTCACGCTAGCAGTCGCTTATGTCACCATGTATTCCTGCCGTTTGTTGAGTCGCACCTGGCAGAGAGACACGGCGCCCACCGCCACATAAATGGCAGCGGCGATGAAGCAGTTGATGCCAACTTGGTTGTAGAGACTGTAGATGTTCTGAGGTGGGTTTTGACTGCAGACAAGAAGAAACGATCAGTACGGTGACTTAATTTGACAGACTGATCTGGATCACAGTCCAACGTTGGACTGTCGGTCATCAAAGGCCATGGTGGTTACTCACTCTTTATGAATGTCATCCTCAGTGAATGGGACGTCCTCGATCAACACAGCTGACTTCGCGCTGAAGAAGATTCCCAACATTCCCTGGAGGAAAACAACACAGGGGGCTCAAAATGTGGTTTGCTGACATAACAGAGGCCACAACTGAAAAGTTTCTGCAGAATAGAGGGTCAAAGGTCACGTTTATTAGGGTTTCTGTATATCACGCCCTGTATTTAGATTGGGACAAAAAAAGAATATTCCAAATTGAGGTGGATCCGGGATCCGAGCTTTTACAAATATCACAAATAATAATAATAAGTCATTTAGATATATAATGATCTGGAAACTACCTATAAACATCTGTGACTTATTTGTTATAAGCTACACAAGCTATTTATGGAAAATCTGACTTCCTGCTCTTAAACGTCACGTGGAGACAGAAATAAGTCACATGACTCAAAGGGTGTTTTTAGTTCCTACATTTAAAACCCTCGAATTAATCAGATAATAATTGTCATGCTTTAACGTTTGTCCCATCAGCCGATGACCGACTGTACCTCCGTCCGTCCGCTTTCAATGAACTGACACTGAACTACACCGATACATTACCGGTTGTAAAATCAGCTGCTCAGTATTCAAACAGACTTAAGACGATTCTAAATCGTTCATTACTCAGACTCAAATAGTTAAGATAATCGATCAGTCTAACCATTGGATTGATCGATTATTAACAGTTAGTAAGTTACGTTAGATTCTACCGTGACTTAAATTTAGCATGGCCTTTTTTTGGGTGCCATATATTTCCCGGATAACGTTTAAGGGTTTGTTTGTTTTTTTCGAAATTTAGAAAAAAAACCCAAACAAAAACAAAACATCTTTCAGATCTCGCGAATCAGGCGATAAATAAAATCTATTTTGGCCTGAATATATATATAAATAAAACGCCAGTGACCTCGAAAGGTTTGCTAGCTAACAGCTAAATATAATTCCAGGATATAGTCGGCTCCCCAAATTGAGCTCTTATGTCTTACCAGCATGATGACTCCCCAGATGCTAATCACGATCCCGCATGCGGCCAATTTTGGCCCGCAGAACAGAAGTGAGGGCATTTTTCAGTTCGGACTCGTTGATCAATCAACTGGTTTACTTTTGGTTAAGAAAAATAGGAAACGTCCCATCGGTAGAGGACGAGTCAGCTGATTCCCATCACTCGGCTTTACTCGGTGAAAACCGGAAACTGTCGTGTTCACACAGAGCGGCGGCCAATGAAAACAGTCTATTCTATGGCCCCGCCTTTTTATTTTAGACTGGCCAATGGCGTACATTTTTCAGAGTCGCGCAACATTTCCTTTATCCCGACCACCATTGTACTGTATTTATTATATTTTCCTCCAAATATGTAAACGAGAAATGTTCACGAACTGATTCGTATTACATTATTGGTTACGAATCTTCTAAAGTTTTTTTTAAAATATATTTCCGCTGGTTGTACGAAAAGCCCGCTAATGCGAGCGAGCTAGCCAACGTTTTAGGAGCTAACTTCAGCTAGCAGCTAGCTGATCATTTATTGTTTTGATTGAACTGAAGTGAGGAGCGTCTGCGTCTGTACAGAAATGACGTCTGCCTCTGCAAAGGTTTGTTGTTTACCTCATTATACTGGACGTGTAGACTCCTAAAACCCGGGACTGTGTGCATTAAAGACAGTCTAAACTAGAGCAGGTGACGCAGCTGTTGACAGAACTCCATTCAGAAATCTGATGATTTCATGCATTTATTTGTGGCACCAAATATATTTCATGAAAAGTGCTTTATGTGTTTTCTCCTCAATGAATGCAATCTAAAGGTACATTCGACATATACTTAATGCCTTAAATGTGTAACCTTAAATTAGCTATCCAAGTTCATCTGATCACTTTCACCAGTCTAGTGTTGTGAGCCCCATGAAGATGGTGTGTGCGACAGATTGGCATACCAGCATTAGAGGATTCCTGCAGATTTTAGAGATATTTATGCACAAAGTTATTGAATATCATATTTTAATCTGTAGTGTTTTTATTGACTGAAACAATGCACATTCATCTTCACTGCAGGTGGGGGAAATCTTCTCAGCAGCAGGAGCTGCCTTTACTAAATTGGGAGAGCTGACCATGCAGCTGCACCCGGTGTCAGACTCCAGCCCTGCAGGGTGAGCAGATCACACATGCATAGTGTAATGTTAGCATACTTGATATTCTTATTTTAAGGTAACATCACTTTATCAGTACCCTTTGTTAAATTATATACCATAAAAACTATTAATGAGTTGATAATGCTTTGATAGGAAGCAAGAGATTTTCTTAAAATGAAATGCCGAAGTATGGACGACTCATGATAACCACTATTCATAGTGGCCTCCAGATATGATCCATGATCAGGGAATGTGAAATCTCTTTTTGGAGGGGGTCTCAGAGGCAGTAATTTATTCTATAAAAAATAAATAAATAAAAGCAATTGAGAACTGAGCTATTAGTGCTATTAGAGACTCAAACAGATGCAGATGGTCTCTCTATGTCCTAAGTAAAAAGTGTCTTTGTCCTCAGAGCCAAATGGACGGAGACGGAGATTGAGATGCTGCGTTTGGCAGTGCGTCGATTTGGAGACGACCTGAACAACATTAGCACTGTGATCAAAGAGCGAACTGTGTACGTACTCCTATCAGTTCATCTTTCAGAGATGTAAAGTACATCCAAACTCACGGCATTCTCCTCCTGCAGGGCTCAGATAAAGAGCACGGTGAAGAGGAAGTTGTACGAGGACAGCAGAGTCCCCATTTCCTCTGAATCCCCAAAGAAGCCTGTCAAGAAAGCTCCTGTTGCCATGGCGCCTACACCTGCCCCCGCTGCTCCTCCAATGATCGCCGTGCCGACATCACAGGTTGTCGTGCCAATGAGGATGCAGAGCAGCCCCTCTCTGGCCCCTCCCATCAAGAAGCAGAAGACTGCAGGTGAGAAACGACGGGTATTGGCTTTCATCGAATCAAATGTAGACGATTAATGATGAAAGAGTTCACGCTCCTCTTCCTCTTCTTCGCCTCCTGCAGATGTGACACTCAGTGCTTTGAATGATTCGGATGTGAACAGCGACCTGGTCGACATTGAAGGACTCAGCGACGCCTCCTCCAAGAAACTCAACTTTGACCAAGGTGATAGTCTCAGAGATTCTAACAAGCATCACATTTTTACAAAAGGTTCATCAAAACACTTTATTTGTATTTAAAATCCTGCTCATAATATGGCATCATCCTGTTTCCCCAGAGAGCTTGAACTTGGACTCCAGCCTCATCATGAACTCCAGTGACCTCCCCCTCCTGTCCCGCTGACCCTTGACCTTCCAGTTGACTTCTATGACTGCAGAAACATGTAGAGACATCTTGGGGGCTCAAAAGCATACTATACAACCCCCCCCCCCACACACACACACACATCTGTTACCTGATGTTCATCTGTTAGCATTCCAGTGCTTCTCTGGATTGATGTGCTAATTTTTAAGCTCAAGGAGGAAAACCAATATTGTTAGTTTAAATTTTTTAAAGTGTCATTTTGAAGATGAATGCCAGGAATAGGTTTTGTTTTTGTCCTGAGTTTTGCTTCCATCAGTGGGTTCTAGCCCTCAGGTCAGTCTTTGCTAGAAATTTTAGAAATCAGACGGAAAGAATTCAAGAAGGACTCAAGGAACATGTCAGGGTTTGTTGTTTTTTTTTTTAACCACTTTGTTATCAGGAAGAATAAGGAACTAACAACTGCTTTAAATCCATTATCAGGAGGGAAACAAGTTCCTAAATCATATTCTGATCTGTGATTTGTGCTCACCTTCAGACCAGTGATATAAACTGTCTCTCTGGTCATGTGACATGAAAAATAAACAGATGGTTAAGTTTGAATGAACTTCCTGGTTTTCATTCAGCATAAAAACAAAAACAAAACATGCCGTCAGCTGCAGAGCAAACCTGCTTTTCTGGTTTCAAATGCCAATGTTGGAGGGATTTGATGGAGGTAAAACTTCAGAGACAGAAGTGGGAAGAAGATGGTGGTAATCACTGGTTTTACGAAATCCCAGTAGATTTTTTTTTTTTTTTTTTTTTGTGAGCTGCGAAAAACGTATTGACAGCAAATCAGGACCACTACAGTAATAATAAAAATTAAAAAAAAAACAGGTAAAAAGAAACAGTTCAAAAGAGTTAGTGAAATGATGGCGATTTTAATCTTAATCGGGTTAGAAAGAGTAAACTGTTAATCCTGCTGGTCAATTCACATAGGAAACAACGGTAAATCTACGTATACCAAACACAAAGAATAGCATATGATAATGTAAAAAGAAAAGCCAAATAAAAACATTTAATTTTTTGGCTCAGAAAATCTTTCGAAGATTCATCCTAAAATGTGCCGACGGTAAGAGGCGAGAAAACCGGGTGGAGAAACGGATATCTTGTCTGCTAACGGGAGATTTAAGAATGACGTAAAATGCGTAGGTTGTCACGTGACACACGATCAGTTCTCAGTTCACGTGACGTGATCAGTTCTTAGATCCTAAACTGAACTCAGAACAGTTTGCGTCAGAGCAAGGCGGGAAAATACGTCATTTCCGTTTTTCCGTGTACCACTTCCGTTCATTCCACTTTTTTTTTTTCGTTTTACGTTTTTAATTGAGTGTTCAGGAAACACCATGGAAAACAGTTTAGCTAACACCAACCTTCTTTAATTCTTTATAGTCTCTTAAAAAAATGAATAAAATGAAAAAAAAGAAAAAAAAAATAGGACCAACATAACACAGATGTATGTAAATAGTCAGCAATACCCCCCCCAAAAAAAGTTGTTCATTTTTAGTTGAAAAACTATTTAAAAAACTATAATATTGCTATTTTGCATCACTAAAGCCACAAGACCAGGAGGGAATGAACACTTGAATATAGACTTTTATTTTACAGTTGCATAAAAATACATCATCTCATTTTTCATATGTAGAGAATCTGTCCAAAAAGAAAAGAGAACAAAATATTTACAGTTTGAAAATACCTGTGAATGTTTCTAGAAATGTGCTTTTAGTTCCCTTTAATCATCACCAATAAAACTCTTCAGCAGCCCTTTTAAAGTCTTTTCTCGCTCTGGTATTGTCGCTCCCCCCCCCCCCCCCAGCACTTTTAACATTTACTGAAGTCAATAAACACACCAATGTTTACCAAGAGAGTTTTAGTGTCACATGACGGCTTGTCTTCTTTCCAGGGAAAACACATTAAAAAAAAAATTGGATTTTTGCTTCACTAACGTATAAAGTGCATAAAGTTTTCAAACTGACACAGTCTGAAAGAAGGAAATAAAGCAAATAGAGGAAAATTCAAGAACTTTAGATGATTCGGATAAAAAGGTTCAGGAAGACCTTCCAGGATGGTTCTCAGCATAAAGACATAACTTTTTACCTAATTCTGAAGAGTAATTATTACCTTTTAAAGTTTTAATGCTCATGAAATGTACTAATAGTTTATAACTGCATAGAAATAATATTTTTGGTAAGTATAATACCTCTGTGGGGGTCAACAGAATGTAAACAAATACACAATTTATCTTTCCAAAAAGGCATTTTAATCTTGACTGTTTCTGAACTGAATTTTTCCACTTTCTGTTGTTGATCTTGGATGAAATATTTTTTCTTTGAAAATAATCTTAACTGAAGAGCCTAGAATCAACCTGTGATTAATCACATGGCATCAGGTGAGGCTCAGCAAACTCCGCCCACTTATGATGGCAGAAATTAGCAAGTGAACGAACTGGAAATAACCTAAAACTGGAATTTAAAATTATTTTGTCTGATCTTCTGTGGAGAATCAGCTGTTTAAGCCTTTAGATGCTGGGAAACAACGGGTAGCAGGGAGGGTCAGTTTTCAGAGAGTAATCATACTGAAACATCTTCGATACTGAAAAAAGTAGATTTCCTGCTACGTGATCAAAGTCTGTCATGATAAACAGAAGACACAGCAATAATCCCCTCGGCATCGATACAAAATTCTTTTCTAGAACTGATGAATAATAAAGGTCAGAACGTCCAGGACAGAAAAATTTAACTTACATGGATGTTTAAAGAGGAAATACAAAGAAAAAAGGAACTACAGACAGACATACGGTGAGGAGACAGAAAGTAGACACACTAATCAATACTGTTCACCTTGTCCTGCTGCTTACGGGTGAGATTTTTCCAAAACTTTTAAAACAAAAATTTTTGGCCTGAAAACACACCGCAGCAGAAATCAACCCCACATGTCCAGCGGTATTAAGAAAAAAACTGATTCTGCCTTCATTCCCATGGCTGTATGGGATGGCAGTTTGTGCAAAGATTAAACATGACAAACAGAAAATAATCTTAAAGCTACAGTCTGTGTCTGTGCAGCTACTGAATTTGGTGATGGGCTGTTCACACCTGAGATGTCTGTCCTGCTTGAAACATTTTAAAGTTTCTATAAATATGGGACAAGTGGTGTTTTATATAAATAAATTAGTGTTTCCAGCGCTTGAATGGAGTCAAACAACCTGACAACTTCTTAATTTTGGACAGTAAAACTTTGGCTTCTTTTGGTTCCTCTCTGGAATTAAAGGTCACATTATTTTTAAAAGGAACCTTCGTGTTGTCGTCTTGATGCGTTCACACCGAAAACTATTCCCGTTTGCTTGTCTAAACCAGGACCGACTCACAGGAGCTGCAACAAGCCCAGAAATAAAGCAGGAAAAGCAGCAAACCATAAAAGCATTCCTCAAAGGATGACGTTCTAATAATTATATCAAAGAAAAAGAAATAAAATAGTGTAACTAGAACTGTGCAAAGTCATGACAACGCAAACTGTCATTAAAAACTTTGGAAACATTTGAAGGGCGGGGCATAAAGACACCTGTATAAAAACAGCTTATGGAGACTCTATGTACAAACATCTCACAGGTGGAGGTCAGGCGATTAGCATACATTAAGCTTAAAAATATTCATGTCGGTGTGGAAAGTAAAATCTCAGATTTAATGTATGAGAGAAATAAAACCCGACTGTCAGTCCTCCGGATGACGAGACGTTTAGGCACGATGATGAGAGAGAATACAAAACTGTACAATACTGTGCAAAAAGTTAGAAGCAGAACTGCAACTTCTTTCTGAAACCCTCTCCCACAGGACCGTCATCACTTTTGACCTTTGACCCCGACCCGGTGAGATGGATGTGAGCATCCCCGCCTCACTGAAGTCAGTTTTGAGTCCATCGCTGTAAAACTTCCAACTCTCAAAATCAACTTTGTTGCTTTAATGACGCTGTTTGTGCAAACCCAGCGATGAGGAGGATGACTTTTAACAGAGCTCTTCTTCATATAGTGTCGTGTGAGAGTCCGACTGATAAACATTAATTATTGCCACTCCAAGATCATTGTAAAAAAAAAACAACCCCAAGAGATTTAAAAACACACATTTTTGACCCGAAATGGGACCCTGCCCTGTTTTTAAACCATCTGTACAGTCGGATCGGGAGGGGCCTTTATCAGCCTTTACTATAATCCATTTTAACACAAGACGAGCATATTTCACATAAACAGAGCTGTGTGTTTTTCAATCCCTTGAGTGAATAATTGGGGAGTTTTTTTTTTAAAAAAGAGAGAGCTAAAAAAACCCGTGATTGGTCCTGGTCTCAAAAAATAAAAAAAGATAATTAAAAAAAAATCTGTCAGGAACAAAAATGGAGCTGATTTCAAGTAGAGAGTGAAGTCGGTCGGAGAGGAAAATAACGGAAATCAAGAGGATAATAGCTCCTTGAAGAGCGTCAGAGTCGGTATGTACAATCACACACTGCAGGCTGAGGACAGCTGATCAATATTTACAGATAGATACACTATTAACAACCAGTTTTCTGCTGACCAGAGTCAGTCTGGAAAACTGTCCTCCTTCAGCGGAACCATCTGTTAAAAATGTTTACGGGGCCAGAATGGCGACACCGCAGCTCAAACTTTTCATTAAAACACAAAAACCTCAAGCTTCAAGGAGACAAAGATGTTTGTAAGATTTAAAAATACCAGATTTAACCTTACAAAAACCTAAATCCCCTTTGTGCGGTTTGTTTTCATCACGTTTCACTGGATATTCAGGTTTAATTATTACATAATTTATGTTGTCTAAAAAAGACAAATATTCTAAATATGGATCAAATTTGACGGTGAATGTTATCCGATGTTGAATTATCGTGTAACCCTGTTTCACTGAGGTGATTAAGTGCTAACGGCTTCAAGATTGTGCTCCATATAACTATCATTTGATGCCTTACGTTAACGACAGAGATCAATAACTTTTCACCTGATGATTGCAGGGAGACCCAAATGTGCCTGAAGGGGGGAACCAGACCACAGCGATATGGGACATCACCTCCTGCGTCTTCGTCCTGAAGACGACTCCAGACGTCCTGACAGGAGCTCATGGGAGAAGATGTGGTGCTTCACCAACGGAAACCGCCGACGGGTCAGACTGGAACAGATCTTGTCTGTCCCAATTTTGATGACCTCTTCGACATCTACAGGACAGAACTGGTGGAACGCTTTTGTGTGCTTCATTCTTTTCTCCTGTATAACAAAAGTTTTATTCCTCTCCATCACATCCAGGTCTGATGGACAGGTGGACCTCAGGGTGACGCTGGTTCTCTGTAAACCATAAGACGAACTCCCAGTAATGAGGAAAAACCCTCTGGCAAAATTGATGAAGGACAATCAGTAAACAAAGTTGGTGATATATCAGACGATCCGAGAGAAGACGTATCCGTCTAAAGACAAAATAATCCAGATTTTATTCCCCTGGATTTTAGGATTTTCTCATCATTATTTCCATGTGGATAATTTCTGCAGTAACCAGAATTTCACAAACAGCTGCGGCCCAGGATGCTGCCCTTCATTCACTTCCTGTCATTCTTCAATCCATCCAATAGGAGGAAGAGGCGGGACACACGGTCACACTGGCAGATGATTGGGACAGAAATAAGGTGCGACGCGGTTGATGTTCATTTGGGTGGAGCTGCTGGTGGTTCGGGTCGGTCTGCGCCCACAGTGATGGGGTCGTGTCTCTGGAAGGCTTCAGTGTCCCGGGTGTTGATGGGAGGTGAATGTTGTGAAGGAGGGGGGAGGAGAGAGAGACAGAGGGCCGGACTGAGAAATGACGGCACCTGCAGGGGGGGAGTCTGTTGTCGCTTGAGAGACACTGGGGGGGGGGGGGGCAGAAAAATAATCTTAATCATCTTTATTATAATTTCATACTCCTGTGACTGATGTGTCTTCCAGTTGATCTTCACCTGACTGGACAGCCGCTGTGGTTGGCTGGATCGGTCACCCCGGCAACAAACAGCTTCTTTGGGGGTCCGTCAGACTCCACCCCTCCTGAGAGACAAACAAGTTCACAATGCGGTTATGACACGTAATAAAAGATTAACGTTCTGTTGTGTGTGAACAGACAATTATCCTCAATCAGAAGCTCAATCCAAACAGAACAGTTCAGGAGGTTGAACCAGTGATGTGTTTACAGCCCACGTTTAAAAATCAGACATCTTGGACCGACTTGAGGCCAAACACATCACACCTGAATACACACCTTTCCTCTTGAGGGCTGTTAGTGCAGGCCATCTCACCGTGGTGTTGACCGCCGGCCTGTCGGACGATAAACAGACTTGAATGGACAGAAGTTTCCAAAACATGCAGAAGAAAAACATCCAACTATTTCATTTGGTACCTGAACCTCCTGGTGGGACTCGGGGAGGAGTTGGGCGTTACACCGCTGTCCTGTGAAGGACACCACTGAGGAAGAACAGGTGAATAAACAGTCAACCTCTGAGGAACCTGATATAAAATCAGGCTGAAACTTCAGCTGTAAACTTTGATCGGAATAGTTCCATTACCCATGAGCCTTTTCTCAAACTGATAGAGACTGATCAAAAAGCCTGATCAAAACAAAAGTAGTGCAGAAGCTGCTCACCAGTGTTGAGTGGTCGTGCCACTGACTCACAGAAGGAACTGGGATCAGACTGGAAGCACTGGGAAAGCGACAGGAACAGTTGGACTCAGTTTAAACTTTAGTCGGGTGTTGAGACAGTGGGCGGTTCTCTGCTCTGGCTATCGTTAGCATTATTAGGTTAGCAATGGACCATCTTTCAGAAGCGGATGATTAAATTATCAAAATGAATAACATTATATTCGTCCAATCACAGGGCCCCGTTTGTACATGTGCTGTACCTTAGTCTCTGCAGACTCCCTCTGAGCGCCATTTCCATACTCTCCTCCTGTATGGAACACAAACAGCCGTTATTACAGCCATTTGACCTTTAACTTCATCGACTGTCTTCAAATCAACACCACAAATATGTAAAGATCACCTAAATATACAGAGTCCCAAGTATTCCGAGTATCCCCACTAATCTAGTTCTAGTCCAAATAGTTTTATTTATTTAGTTTCTAATCTTGAATCTTGAGTCAGTCTAACTCAATCCCTTTAAACAGCATTTAGCATTTTGAATCAGAAGTGGGTTCAGTCTCAATGTCTGGTCTGGATTAAATCTGAGTCTGACCTAGATTCAGACTGAAACCTTTGATTACAATTAAATTTAATCTAATCTGTGTTCAGTACAATCCTGATCCAATTTTACAACTTTGTTCAGGATTCTGTTCAAATAAATTGTCTAAACCCTTTGACTCACTGTGAACCTCTTAAACCGTTTGCTTATCTGATCAAGTCTTACAAGGCAGATCGAGATTTAGTTTTTTAAGAGTCTGATGTGGATTTAATCTTAACATTTCTTGCTTTCTTTTTCTTCCTGTTAAAACATACACAAATCAGGGTGCAGGTGTCTTCTCCAGTCATCTGAAAGACGACTGAAAAGGACCAATTGGAACTTTTTCTGTCCTCACCTGCCTCTTCTGGTCAAGTCTGTCTCCAGTCAGGGAGAACGGAGAAAGAGGAACAAGCTGAAGGAGGAGAAAAAAACAAACTGATCAGTGAGGGTCGACTGGAGGCTAAACCAAGCAGTCAATCAGTATGACTGACGTCAACACACTGACCTGTGAAGGGCAGCTGGGGTTGATGGACACGCTGCTGCGTCTGTATCGAGCCGAGGAAACGGGACTGAACACCGTCATTCCATCACTGAGAAAGACATCAACAGGTTTATAGAAAAATGGTGAGAGAGACACCTGGAAGACACGGTGATGGATTATCTGGAAGTTAAGAATAAAGTGTTGTAAGTGATTTCTTGCAGCTGTATGACTGACTGACAGAAATTAAGTGAAAATCTAAAATAATGACACTGATTACAGAACAGTGACATAACTAACCCTCTCTTCTATGTACTTCCAGGTCATTCGCCTTGATTTACAATATAAATCCAAACAAATATACAATCATCTAGTTAAACACTAACTTATGTGTTTATACCTGCACTTTAGTACTTCGGGCTACACAAATAAACTTTAATATCATCTTAATTTTGGTATTTTGTTTAATTCAAACTAATCACTACAGTATCACTACAGTACTTGGATTTATCTGCGCTTGTTTGCTTTTGCCTGGTAGCGTGGGTCATGACATCAGTTCCGGGAAAAAACAAGTCCTATACTGTACTGTACTAACAGTTCAACGAATAGAATTAAAGAATAAATTACCTCAAGCATTGACCTGATTTATACTAGTTTCCTTTCATGCACTCCGAAAATTATAATGGATTACATGGACCGAGACCAACTATGGAATTTACAGGCATAATAACTGTATTAGTATTGTTTGGTGTATTTATAGGTATACCGTGTTAATTAGTGGATATATATGCATTATGTTATGTCTTCTAACATTTATAAAATAGTGTGGATTGCTCCCGATAAGCAACGCAACACAAAGTTTTTTAAGTGTTCCGTTGTGCGCATTAGGATGCAGTACCACTGACCTGACACTGGTAATCATGGGGGCGCTGTTTGATCTACGGAGTGCCCCGCCTCCTGCAACACCAGCTGCGCCTGCGCACTGGTCCACTTCCATCCTTTCCATAACTTAGTTCGCAGTCCCGGAGGTGGCAGCACCAACAGCCGGCCTCCGACGTCTTGATGGCGGCGTATGGCTCTACTCAAGCCCGGTGGAAGCCCGACCTGCAGGCCTCACGAGCAGCAAACCCAAAGCCGCCAAGTCAGAGGGCTGAACACCAAAGATGTCTCCTCTCTACCGCATTTTCCTCACAAAAACATAGTATCCGTGAATGACTGCGGGTCGATCCGTCATTTATAGACCACTGCTACGCTTCGCTTGCCGCTCGCTCCAACGCAAATGCAATGGCTGCGTAAAGGCGAGATAAATTACAGACCCCGCGTAAAAACACGCAAGAGAAAGTTTTGTCGGTGTTAAGAGTTCAAAGTTACTCGCCTGCTCCTGTTTTACGGCAAAAAACTTTTATTTTGAGTCCACACAGGTGACGTGACTTTTAGGATTAGCTGTTGAGCTAACTTGGTTTGCAGTAAAACCCCCAGTCAAGAGATCAGAAAACCGCTATGCAGCCAGTCGAAAGAGTCGAACCCGGACTGGTCACACAGTCCTCAGGGAGAGTCGGACACAAAATCTCCTTAAAAACCGAGAGGACCTCCACAAGAGTTAAAAATCCGCTCAAAATTAGCAGTTTGAAAGATTTTTTACAACATAGTCATTCACCAAATAAAGGTAGTTTGCTGCCTGTGAAAATGGCGCCACTATCTGGTAATTTAAGGAACTGCAGCCCAGTGGACAACTGGCAACACGAGGAGTGAGAAAGTGAAGGAGCAGCGAGAATTCAAATTTACAGGGAATAAAGTTCAGCTACTTGTTAACTTGCACGTTGTTCTATAATTATTATTATTTTTAGGGACCTTATAAAAATGATTAAATGCGTTATTTCATTTTACTTTTGGAAAATTAATTTAATTGTAATTACCCTACCCCATTTGTGCCCTTTTTAGTTTACTGTAGTCACATTTAAAAAGTATCTCAAAGTAATACTAAATTAATCCCACTTCATTTATATAGAGATTATTAAATGTGCATTCAATTAAAAAACACTTTAAACCAACTGATGAACCTAATGAAGTTAAAATGGGTAAGGAAACTAAAACAATAAAATATATATGGTGGTAGATAACATCAGCAAAATCGAGTAATAAAAATAAAATAGTAATCTGCACACAGTATTAGTAGTTTACCTCTACAACAATAAAAATGAATGTGAATTATGAGAAGCTTGTTTTGCTAAAAAATGTACAATAAACCTATTATTATCCCTGAGATGGATTGACTTCAAGTATAACAAACACTCAAGAAGACTCCAAATATAGCCTAATATACCCACAATAAAATACAATCATATGAATAAATGTCAAAGTCTGCAGTAAAATAGTGAAGGAGCAGATAATAGTCCCTTTAACTAAAGCTATAAACCAGGGGAAAAACTCCCAGATGGAGAATTCCAACAGAAGCACAGAGCAAACATGGCCGTTATGAGCTGATGGCCGAGAGCGGAAAAGAATAGTAGCTGAAGAATTTGGCAATTTATTTGTTGTTGTGACGCTAAAGTGTCTTCTGTTCTACCGGAATGCCAAAAATCCTCCATCTGCTTTGAGTCGTCATCGTCAAAAAATGGTGAAACAGGACACCAGGAGGCTTGGCTTTTAACTCCTTCACTGCCTCCATGATATGTCACATAAGAAGCAGACTGGAGGCCAGAGCCACAATCAGACACAAGGAAACATGGAAATATTAGTTTAAAAATTATTCTAAAATGTTAAACAAACATTAGCCAAGCTGCACAACAGTGTGTCAGGAATTGGTTCAGTTGTGTTGGTTTTTCAGGCGAAATATGCCAAAGCTGCTAAAGTTAAAAGTTGTGCACTGGACCTAGAGATAGCCCATCAAGATTTTTACATTATCTGATGATATATTTAAACAATTTCCTAATTCTAAAATAGCTAATGATTCGATTTTATCAAACTTTTGTGGAGCGATGGGGAGTTTGGGGAAAATGTTGAAGACTCCCTGCATGACCCTGAATTCTACAAAAGAGTGTAGGAACCAAAAACAGGGAAGAAAAGTTCCTACTGGCTCCTTTATAAATAGTTGCTCCAGATTTAAAGGGTTCTGTCCTAATCCATCCATCCATCCATCCATCCATCCATCCATCCATCCATCCATCCATCCATCCATCCATCCAATTGATAAGCCAACCAACCGAACCTTTATAAATTAACATGTACACTAATTAAGACATTTCATGTGTAATTATTAGTAATAAATATGATTCTTGTGTTGGTCTAACTTCTAAAATAATGAATAAACCTCTGAAAATACATTTAAGTCGGTTTTTATAAAAATATGAAAGGATATAAAGATGATTAATTGAGGACAGTCGGGCAGCATGGAGCTGATCCCTCTTTCCCGGGCGGTGGTGGCGGTGGAGCGGCTCCGGTTCCGACCGTCTCCCGGTGGCTCTACCTCCGTCCCCCCCGCCGCTCCACGGGGAAGAGCGGAAGGGGGGAGGAACGGAGAGGAAGGAGGAAGAGGGGGAGGCGCTGCCTTCCTTCAGACGGAGTCAAACTGCTTTAGAGGAACTTTTAGCAACTTTCCTTCATGTTGGAATAAAACGCGCGGAGCTTCACAGCGAGGCTGAAGCGAGCCGCCGGGTGACGGAGGGCGACATGCCGCAGGGACCCGCAGCCGCCCGGATGTGACTGGTAGGTGGGCGAACCCCTCCGAGGTGTCCCCGCTGCTGGTAAACAACCGCGGGGACATTTCTGCTCCACGGAGCGGTGACAGTTTCAAACACTTCTGAATTCATTCTGAAGAAGATTCAACTTTTAAAACTTAATTTCACAAATTTCCTGCATATGATAAGAACTGAACCATAAAGTAAAATATTTAATTTATTTCTTAAACCCAGATGTCATGTGTTATTAACGACGTTATAAATAATAATACATGTATTATTATACTGATTCATGCTTGTATAGCTTTGTGTCTGCAGTTTTAGTAAACTGTATTGATAACAAAATGTCTTTAGATTTTTTAATATGATACTTTAATGGATTATTTGTATTTTGTGATGTTGCTGTTTTCACTTTAAAAAGCACAACTTTAACAACCTAAACTCCAGGAAACGTATATATTATATTATAATGTACAATAAAGCTTATAGCGTGATCATGTAAACTTCATATACACCAGGGGTGATGCTAGAGATAAAGTGGCACCGGGGCAGGGTCCCCCTTTACTCACACTATTTATTACTCCACTACGGTATACAGTAGTAATTAATGGGGAAAAAAAAGATTGATTGATCTATTTCATTGATAGCATGAGTATGATTGAATATGCCACTTTCTGTCCTCTATCTTCAAAGAAGGGAAGTTTGAAAGTTCTTTAAGATGGTCTGGATGAAGATGTGAACTCACGTGTTTGTTTGGGTTTTTTTTTTAGAGAAGAGGATGGAGGAAGAGAAAGAGACGGCCGATGAGAAGGAGGAGGAAGAGGACAAAGAGCCTCATCACCTTGCGGTGGCAGCGACCTCAGTGGACTATCCACACCTTCCCATGATGCACTGGGAGGATTTAAGCCAATGGATAGCAGAATTGGAGAAACAGGAACAGGAGAGGAGGGAAAGGTCAAAGGTCAGCCATGAAGACAAGAGTTGTCATATTTGGTAGATTGTTAGTATGAGGGAATAATAGATCTCAAAAGACTGCATTTCCCATAATGCTCTGTGTGTTTTGCCTGCTGCTTATAATCTATATTCTGTTTATATTCTTAATTTCCCTTCAGGGATCAAACCAGTATATAAAATTAAAATTAAATTAAAATAAAAAAATTTGAGTTTTACAAAAAGTAAAATATTGTCTAGTTTTCTAACATTAACCAACAGCCACCATCTTTAAACAGCATCTATAGTGAACACAATTCCAGAAACAGTTGGAGATGTGGTGGTCGATTGAGGAAGTGCAGATATTCCTAACTTTGGTCGCGGGAGAGAGTATCATGGCTGTTTTATATGGTGTTGTTATGACAACAAGCCAAAATGAGGTGGCGCCATCCTCTCATGGAAGCTGAACAGAGTCGATTGGAGCCGGGACCACACAGTGGAAACGTCTAGCTGGTGGACGTAGCGGAGCAAGCAGCACCAAAACAACCAGAAGTTTCCCTGAAGGGAACAAAAACACTCGATGTGTTCACACGACGTACAAACAATGATCAATAAACCCAAAGCAGATTCAGACGTGTGCCGTCGTCGTTGCTTCACACAAAAGGAAACTTAAGATTCACATTTTCCACAAATGATCAACATCAGAATGTCACAGAGGATTTTAATAATGATCTATTTTTCTTCTATTTATTTTTGTTATTATTATTTGTCAGACGTGATTCAAACCTGCTGCCAGAGACTCTTTACTCGCTTCATTCTTTCCAATGTGAGTTATTCAGGTCATCGGGGGGAAATTCCTGCATTTTGTCACATTGCAATATATTTAGAAGCGGAGGAAAATACTGCAGTGTCTTTTTTAAATACTGTGCAGCCCCAGTCTAAAGAAAAAGTATTTTGATTAGGGAAACAGGGAAAACATGGATCAAACTGAGGAGTTTTTATATCAGTTGGATTATCAATTGTATTTTGAAATATGTGGGCTTCTGTGTTTTTGGATCTTTTACCAGACTTCTGCATAAATTTCTTTAAAAAGCAAGCCATTCCAGCTTTAATCTGATCACACAAAGGGCCGAGAACATATTTGTGGTGGTTTTAAAGCCAAACAGCTGATAAATCTCGCTGTGGACGGAGCTAAACTGAGAAGAGCGGTCCCTTCAACAAACCTCACATTACACAGATACTCTGTGGATTGTTGCTGCATTTTTGTGCGTTCTCTGGTGGCATAATGATGACTTGTGCTCAGAAAAGTTTGAAACACAAATTTCCTCTCTGCTTCGGTCCACGGCCTCAGATCTGACCTGTCTGGGCTTTCATTCAGGCTGTTTCTCCTCTGCCGCTCTGACTAGTAATGAATTTAACTGCTGCTAAAGTGAATTTCTTTCATGGCTGAAGTATTTTTAATATTGATTCAGATGACAATAATTTTAGTTCGGAGGTGGATCACAATTTTTTTACTTGGCAGAATCTCTTCTTGTCCTGCGAAAACCATCACAAGTCATAAAGGTTGTTGTCTCATGATGTGGCAGGGAGCTTCTCATGTCGTCTTGTTTTCTTTCAGAAGGCCACAGGGGTGAGGATGGAGGAGGGTGAGGGGGGAGTGTGGAGAGGCGTCTGGGAGGAAGAGGAGGAAGACTACAGGAAGTGTCGAATGACACAGAGGTAAAGCCGATTTATTCAAGTTCAGCCCCAAATATCTGTTTTTGAGGTAAAATTCTGGTGAGATGAGCTTCAGAGGGATGTTTCATTTCATCCTGACGTACGTAAACATGCATTTTTCATTTATGGATATTGAAGTGTCTCGGTGCTGCAGGCGTTTGATGGTTTTGTTTACTCAGATTAACTTGAAAAGCGCTCCTCCATGCCCCTCTGTGTTTGTAATATATGTTATAGGGTAACAATAACGGAGTTAAATCCCAATGCAAACCCATATCCTCTGGATTCCAGTGGGAAATCATTCCATTAAACGTCTTTATGAACTGGTGGTTTCTGTAAACCAGCAGCTTCCTCCCTGTGTCCAACAGCTGTGTGTCAAAGAAGGAATCCAAAAACACGACCTCAGAATAAACCCGAAACTCTAATAAAATCATTGAATCCACTGAACTCACAATCAGGATGTTTATCTGTTTGCAGATTTCACAACCACAGAAACCTGCAGTTGTGCTTCATCAACAACAGCGACAGTGAAGACGAAGATGAAGGGAGCAACAAGAAGGTTACTCTCAGTCTTTAGTGAAAAACACTAATAATAATCGAGTCCAAATTAAAATCCTGGGCATTGAGAGCTCACTATGTTCCACCGTTACCTGTGACTGGATCTGGATCAGAATCCAGATCTTGCAGATTAGGTTTCAGAGCTGTTCCAACAGTATAAACAGTAAGAAGTTACAGATAAAACAGATCTGGTTTTCCGGGATCAGTGCAATAAGTGACATTATTCTGTTTTGCATGAGGCAAATCCAATTGAAGTGACTGGTGGCATCACATTGTAATAATCTGACCACTGACCCGACATCACCAGGTTACCATGGGAATGGGCAGAAACGGTTGCCATGCTGCTGGGCTGAAACAGGAAGTGGCCACGGCTCTGAGGACGCTGAGAGACAAACTGCTGGCTGAACAGAAGGAGAAGGAGGTGAAGGGAATGAAGGAGGGATGAGGAAGAGTCACTGTTAGAGGTGGAGAAGCAGTGTTTAAAAAGGAAGAACAAAACGTTATCAACAAAAAGCGTGTGTGTGTGTGTGTGTGTGTGTGTGTTGTAGCAACTGGCCGGCAGCAGTGGTGTTGCCAAGCGGAAACATCTGGAGCGGTGGGAACTGCAGGAGCTTTCAGTGCAGCAGCTCAGCAGCTTGAGAGCATCACTTCAACAGGACGTACATGGTAAACACACACACACACACACACACACACACACACACACACACACACACACACACACACACACACACACACACACACACACACACACACACACACACACACACACACACACACACACACAGCCACTAAGGTCACCTCTTGGAAAATTTCACAGACGTACAAGGAATTAATTTTCCTGCAGGGCAACTTGAACCACTGTGAAGATATTAAAGAAACAAACCAACATGAAGACGTTTACATCCTTGTCGGTCAAATTTAAGAGCACAGTCTCCTCTAATATTCATCCAAACTTACTTTCAAAGTAAATCATGTCTTGCTAAGCTAAACTCTTGTGCAACTTGGGTTCTGATCTAATCACATACGGACATGTTACTGCTTTGATTGTTTTTTTATTGTTAGGATTCGGGTCTTTTCTGGTCCGAGATCCATCCCTACCGAGACTTTAGAGACAAAATCCGTTTTTTCTTAAACAACACATGAGGATTAGGGAATGAATCGGACCCTGGTTCTTTATGGGCACTATAACAGTGTTAAATATATCATTTCATTTTGGACCAAAGTAGTTTGTTAGCGACTAGCATTGTCTATTATCTCAATCTGCCTTACTTCTGTTCCAGCTCTGAGCTCGGAGCTGGTTGCCCACCTGTTGGTACGAGACCAGCTGAGGACGAGGCAGGACGCCATGCTGCTGGACGTCCAGGACCTGACCTAAAACCAGGTCCGGAGGCTAGAGGTCCAGGCCCACTCAGGGACCAGGATGGGCTGCTCAAGGAGCCGTTCACTTAGAGGAAACATCTGTTCTGTTCATTTACGGACTGTAACAAATCCCCAGCATTCGTGACAACAAAGCAGGAGGTTTGACAGGACAGTCGGTTTGAGCGGAAAAGGAATCACCTGAAAACCCAAAAAGTTCTACGGCATTGCTCTGACTTTGAGAAACTTGCTTCCGAGGGACAGTTCACGGAGGGGTTGGTGTACGACATCATGATTTTAGGAAATGAGAAGAGCTAACCTGTAAAATGCAGATCAACCAAGGAACAAAAACGTCAGAAGGGGTTTCTGGAAACGAAACCGATGAGTGTGTCGAACCAGCTGGAGGACGGATCCTGTGAAACATCAGAAGGACAAACAACTACACAACCCTTGGATGTTTTTTACTCAACCATTCAGCTCACATAGTGTAACCGCTTTGGTTGAACGGGTCTGGTTTCGGTTGTGCTGCATCTGGAAATTACGGAATAGGTCCAGTAGTGAAGATGAATTGGGTCGGGATTGGACAGGGCACAGGAACCAAACAAAGGATTAGTTTTAGCTGTTAGCTTAGCTATCGATCATTGGTCCAGTTTGCCCAAGATGCACAAAGTCGATGAGTGTTAATGGGATATTTGAGATCTAGCATGAACCTTGAGTCCAACGCTTCCGATTGGATCATTGCCTCAGAGTTGGGATGGAATTGATGTTATAAGTGAAGGAGCTCAAGTTTGACCGGAGGGGCCTCAGCTGTGATTCAGCTGTTGAACTGTCTCGGTTCAGAGGAAGTGGAATGAGAATACTTTTGATTCACTAGTCAATATTACTGTCGTGCTCTCACCTGTAGTAAATTTAATTTACTCTCATAATTGCAAAGTAAAGGAGCAAATCCTGACGCTTAAAGGCAGAGACATGTTGAAGCTACAACAACAGTGAAAGGGCCAAAAAGTTGCTCTTGATCTCTCAGCGGTTCAGCAATAGAGTGGAAAGTATTCACGTGGTGTTGCGACACAGAAGGACACTGGAAATACTTCATCCTGGATAAGGAAAGGAAAAGGGATGATTAGTAAGATGGTTCCAAAATGCAAACTTGACTAAATTGAATAATGATTAGCTTTGAGACATGTAATAAACAACAACAACACGGCCAAATTGATCAGGTAGTTTTGTGTTTGAAGGCCGTTTCCATGACTCAGTGGATTAAACCCTATGAGCCTCCTCTTCTATAACCCTATTAAATAATAACAGAATGTTTTTGTCTCAACCTTAAAGCTTTAATTTTCTTAAAATGCCATAGAAGATAAATTAGGGTTTTTAAAACATTGCAGCACGTTGATTCAGCACTTTTACCACCACATACTCTCAGATTTGGGGGAAACCTAAACTGATGTAAAACTTTGTGGAATCCAGTTTTATACAAAGCACTTATTTAGAGATCATTAGGATTTTTCTTTTGGACTCACAGCAGAGGGTTTGGGTTAATTCTTACATATATATATAACACGAGCGGTTTTAACTTATTAAAGTGTGTTTACTTATACATTTGCCACTCAAAAAAGGGAACATTACACTATAATACAGCATGTGTAGCAAAACGAGGTGAGCGAAAGCTTAAATAATAATTTCACCAAACCTTAAGGCATAAGATGAACTTTTAATTTTACCAGCCAACAAGCTGGATTAAATCCTCTTGGTGGAGTTATAAAGTTAATTATTGATGTTTGGTACAGAAACACAGCAGTTCATTTTCAGTTATGAAAATAGTTATGTCTATAGTTCTTTGCAACTTTACCTAAATGCATAAATACAACAAAATAATTTTATTGTTTAATTTGCTGGCATACCTCATAAACGTCAGTGATAACTTTACTGTTTTGTCATAACAATACAATAATATGAAAATTCCTTTAATGTAGGGACATACAGTATGTGATGATGCGCAGGAAATACTGCAGATATTTTTCTCTGATATTTTACATCTAGAGCTTATTCTGTTGTATAACCTTCCAACTTCTGTTTTTTTAAGATGTGATGTTTTACTGTATTTTAGCTTTGGTTTCCACACTAACCAAAGATAATAAAATATTTAAAATGTGTTTTTATAATAATAATAAATATATTTATATAGAACCCACAGCAATATCCTCCAGTGCCTTACAAAGATAGGTTATAATACTTTTTTTTTTCCAATAATGCTTCACATTGATTTGTGATAAGGAGCCAAATGTTGCTGACAGAAGGTAATGTACTGTAATGGAAATAAAGTATGTCTTTCTTACTTTGTGATTCACACACATTATATATTTTTAAAGTCACACTGAAATGGCATTTGCATTTGTCAAAGTAATGAAATATTATACTGTTAACCCATGAGGGATAATTCAAAAGTACAGAATGCCAATAAAGTATGAAGAGTAATACACTATTTTGTGCTTTCTGCAGTCCTGAAGGCGAGCTAACGAATTAAACAAATAGATTTTTATTTGTGTGATGCAGTATCAGAGACGTATTTTAAAATGTAAATAAAATGATTTACAAATGTATTTGTAAATGTAAACATTAATTCTTACTTATATGTCTTGTCTGAAACAGATACCAAGTTTAATATAGAATTGTATAATATCCAAGTTCTGCTAAAAATTTTTTTTTAAAGTTTAGCCAGTAAGATAAAAGATTTTACATTTAACAAGGATACAAGTAGGTTTAGCTTGAATCCACTAGCATGGTAGCTAACATAACTTCGAACATGGAACTCTGATTTGGATTACAAGCCTTGGATGACTGATTAAAATGCATCAAATTTACAGTCAGAGTCACACAAAGAGAAAGTTTGGTTTATTTTTTAGCAGATATTTCATTTCTAATAAAGGTCACGGTGATTTGATGTCGTAACTTTGACTGTATTTATTCATTCCTCTGCTACCTGCCTCATGCTGTTTGGCCTCTGATTGTGTTGCCATGTTTGATCACATTCACACACCATCACATGATTAAACACACTCTCCGGCTGTGTGTTCACAGTCAAGAGGACAAACTCAGTATTTACCCAGTGAATCAGAGTTGAGGATGATGATGATGTTGATGATGACGATGGTGATGGAGGGAATCGAGCAGAGGTGGAGGAGGAGCTGGAGCATACTCTCTCTCTGTCTCTCCTCTAATTAAAGCCTCAGAAATACGGTAGCCAAGCAAGGACAAGACAATTAAAGCTTCAGCGGCTTCTCCAGAGGAAAAGGTGAGTGATTGATTACCTTCAAAATGCAGCTTTAATTATAGATTGTAACATTAATAACACAACATAATAATTGATTAAAGGTCTGTAAATCTAAGAATATTGCTGATTCCAAAAAGTCAGAGATGAAGTTTTGGTGAATCTAACCTTAAGGGGCCACATGACAATTTTATTAGATAATTTTTTTATACTGATATTTTGTGATGTTCAAGAACAAAAACATTTCTGGTCTGCCGTTGGAAATTCTTTGAAAGTGATGCTATTGTTAGAGTTTTACACCATTATAGCAGAAATCATTTGTGCTGTTGAAGACCTACATGCAAAACTTTAATCTCTCAAAACATGAATCTCTCCATGTACTTTTTTAAATTTTTCATTTGCGGTTGCTAAAAAGAGCCGATGTGTCCTATAAAAACAGCTCGGAGCTGTCCTGTGAGCGCCTCCTCCTCCTCTGCAGTACCTGTATTGGGTTTCATTCCTGCAGTTCTGACTGAATGAATGCTGATCAATTATTTACAGGGAAGCTGAAGGTCAGTGGAGGAACCCCGAGAGACACACTTCAGCCCCGAAACGGATCTGTTTGAGCTACGACTCCGCTGTCAAGTCCCCAACTGGACAGACCGAGAGGATGATTAGGATGGAGGGAAGGTAGGACCAAACTCCTCTGATCCAGACCACGCTGAGTGTCTAATGGGAAAGACTGGCCTCTGATTGGCTGAAGGCATCAATTACAATTAACTACAAACAGGTTTTATTCAGATTCAGTTTAAGATTTACCAATGAATTTTCCAGTTGGTCAAACTGGACTGATGTCCAAAGTTTCATGTAACTGAGACCAAACTAGCAGTAGCTGTCACGTATTCTCTGATCAAAGGCAACAGAAGCACTGAAATTACTGAGAGATCAGTTATGCTATTGGTCATTAATGAAGAATTTTAACAACCTATTAGTCATTTGAGTCATTTTTTGTTTCCAGCTTCTCCTGATCAGGATTTGCCTCTTTTATTTTCTTGCCATCATAACAGAATCTGTGAGTGAACAACCAGAGATCATATTCACGTCCTCTGAAGCGATTCTCAGGGTGGGAAGCTCAGATGTCAGGATGATCCGTACCGCTGTGTTCCAGGTGTCAAGTCCAAAAACAATCTCTTCAAATTTCAAACGATCATTACTTTTCAGCCTAATCAATCCGGGATGAGGTGACTGTCCTCAACTGACCAGTCACATTACTGAAATAAGGGAGCAAACTTTTAGCTAATGGGATATCAAATATATGCTTTTTAAAGGTTTTAACCCTTATATCTATTCATACATACATGCATCTGCCATAGTGGACTACCCCAGTGGACTTCAGGCGTGAGGCAGGGTGCATTCCGGACGCGACACCAGTGTCCCTTCAGTTGGGAAATAAGATGTAGAAAGGATTGTCAGATTCCCTACATGCAGGATTTTCTCTGAGAGCAAAAGCAGAACGGGGTCTTTACTATTTAGGGGGAATTTCTCTTCATTTGTAGAGCAATCTCCTGGTTGCACTAAGATGTTTGAGAATGAGCAACGTCACAGAAGCTTGGAGGATGTGATTCATCACCTCGGTCTGACATCAGGTCGCTCTGCTCCTTGATGAACATGAATGATTTCACTGCAAAACTTGAGTTGATTTTGTAGGGTTTGCAGCGAAAGGTTATAATTAGCATGCGAACATTCTTCTCCTCTACAACTATTGGTCTTTCTCCTGATTGACTCTTCATGTCTAGGAGTGTCTGTACTTTCCTTCATTGTTCAGAAGTTCTTTATAATGCAATATGAGTCTGCATGGGTTCTCCTCTGGAGAGGAGGTGGCGTGACGCCATTGTTGTGTTGAAGCCTTGAATGCGCAGTCGCCAACAGTCATTGCGACATTGTTTAACACCTTTGTTCCAAAACATGAGCCTGAATTTAAACCCTGACCCCAAACGCCTCAACAACTAGAACAGACCCACCTACCCATCGTACGGAGAAGCTACATGAATGGAGAGAGGTTTCCGGAAAGTTTAGTTAATAATTGAGGGGCTAATTGAGCGAAACACGGTCTTCATCAGCAAAACACCGGCGGCACATTCTGAACAAGCTATTCCAAAGTAATGATTGCGTGTTTTCTTCCTCTTTTGTCACAGAAACTCCGTCCACATGCCCGAGACAAGGATCAGTCAACGGTTGTTTAGAAAGAGATAGATAGATAGATAGATAGATAGATAGATAGATAGATAGATAGATAGATAGATAGATAGATAGATAGATAGATAGATAGATAGATAGATAGATAGATAGATAGATAGATAGATAGATAGATAGATAGATAGATAGATAGATAGATAGATAGATAGATAGATACAGATAGGTAGATGGAAAGACAGACAGATGGATTGAAGATGACTCTAGAGGAACCTGAACCAACCCAGCTCTGCCTGACATAGACTCCATCATGGGATTGGGTCGAGCCTCCAACATCAGTCCAAATATCGTTTTGGTGGCTGCTCTGGTGACACCCAACCAACAGAACACGTCTGGCACCTCACCAACGTCGTACCTCCCGCAATCATCCTGCAGCATTGATGAATCCTACAAGTACGTCTTCCTGCCGGTCTGCTACTCCCTGACCTTCCTCTTCAGTCTCACCCTCAACTCGGTGGTGTTGCTACGCTCCTGCCGTCACCAAGGTGGTTGCTGTGGTGGTGGCAGCCGACGCTGGAACACTTCGCTGATATACATGGTGAACCTAGCCACAACTGACCTGATGTACGGTCTGTCGCTGCCCTTCCTGGTGGCGAGCTATGTGCTGAGGGACAGCTGGGTTTTCGGGGACTTCATGTGCCGCCTTGTCCGGTTCCTGTTCTACTTCAACCTTTACTGCTCCATCTTCTTCCTCACCTGCATCTCTGTGCACAGGTAAGGTGCTCCAAAAAACACTGCCCCAATAAATAAAGCTACCAAGTATGCTTTTTGCTGACTTGTATGTAGTTTAAAAGAGTCGGGTTTCCACCTAAAGGTCAGAAACACCTCTCTGAATGTACCAAACAATGAAAATGCATTAATTTATTTATCACTGAATACAGGGAACAGCTCCATTAAAAGCACTGAAGAAGAAGATGCTTTAAAAATACTCCAGTCAACAACCACACACAGATTAATGGACTTCATGAGGCTGTTGTCATTGCAAATTTGTTATGATCTATTAACTTTTACCTGAGCCTATGTGTTTGGTCTTTGTTAGGAGGGATTTGACACTGCTGCCATCTACTGTTTGATATTAATGCTATGTTTCCAAGGAAATAATTTTATGATCAATACAAAGAGGTATTTATGGAAGGTACCGTGTGGACTTGGATCTTTGTTTAGCTGCTGTAAGAATTCGATTTATCTTGGTGTAAGTACGTGCTCAGAAAAAAACATATTTTTACCTGATTCTGTTTGTTTCTCCGTTAGCAGGATTGTACAACTATTTTATTTTATTAAAATTCAATAGTGGGCATTGAAAACCAAAAAAACAACAACATTCAATTGTGAATTGGATCCAAATTAAGTTTACTTTATTCACCATTAACTTGCTGACGGTTTTTCATTAACCTTGTTACTTCATTTATGACCACGCTATCATTCCTGTGTTTTTTAGAAATTAAAAACAAGAACAAGGTAAAGGTATAGGATTCAAACTCACCCCTAGTTGTCCCCTACAGGTACCTGGGGATCTGCCATCCAATGAGAACCATCACTCTGGAGAGCAAACGGGTGGTGAAGGGGACCTGTGCTTTGGTGTGGGTGGTAGTCTTTGTTCTCACCTGCCCCATCTTCAGGTTTGCACAGACGGGATATGTCAGACGAGGAGGTGGCGGGGTTGTTGACCCTGATGGGGGAACGGAAGGCGTGAACAGTACTGGATCTCAGGTGGAGGACCACCAGGGGTACATGAATTGTTGGGATGATGCCATTGATAAGGAATTTGCAGACTATGTCCCATATGGGATAATCTTGCACCTGTTGGGCTTCTTTGTACCCTTTGTCATCATCGCCTGGTGCTACTCTCAGGTGGTCAGGACAATATTTCAGACCCTGCGTTCTCCTCCCAGTTCCATAGAAGGTGGGGAGGATGGTTCAGTGGTGGATGGGCCAACAGAAGGAATCAGAGATAGAGAGAGAACCTCGGTCTCTATCTCCGGATCACAGTACTCGCACTACATCCGGAGGAGAAGAAAGTCAATCAAAACCATCTTAACCATTACACTGTTGTTTGCACTATGTTTCCTGCCTTTCCACGTGACTCGGACGCTGTTTCTGCTCCTGAGGCGGGGGCAGCTCGGTGGCTGCAACGTCATGAAGACTGTCTCCATCTGCTACAAGGTCACCCGGCCTCTAGCATCCTGCAACGCCTGGCTCAACGCTCTCCTCTACTTCCTGACGGGGGATAAGGGCGCCCCCTGCTGCTGGCCAGCAGAACACACTGTTCGAAGAGATCGCGGGAACGGCTCCCTCTGGTGGCCGCTGAAAATGCTGAAAAAAGACGGACAAGGCGAGGACGACCAAGAGGTGGCCGAGAAGGTCGAAAGGATTGTACATGTGGAAAATGAGTCCAAGTCTTCACGGGTCATCTTCTAGGTTTCTTCCCTCTTCACCCAAGCATAACACCTTTTTAGGGATATTTATTGTTATTGACATTTCGCTTTTTAGTAAAATTATTTTAAATTTGAAGATTTCTATTTAGATCAATGCCAATACCTATTTGATTGGGCAACACCAGAATTATGGGTGGATTACAGTCACAGATTACTGAACTACATTTAGTTGGTATCTGATAAATACTTAATATCCAGCGTGATTGTTGACTTTCTATTATGAACTATACTGAGTCTAGGTATAGAACAACTATGGATATTCTTTGTCCTCACATCTTCAGAAAAACTTACAAAGAAAGTGAAGCAAAACCGTATTGATCGCTCCCTGTAGGTGGGCTCCAGTGTAGATAATAAACCGCTCACCCTCCAGAGAGCGATTGCTACAGGGGCCAATCTAAAAATACAACGTGACCAATATGATTTCTGCCATTTATTAATGATTTATTGTATTTAAGTGTTTAATTTTTGGTTATGTGATGTTATAAAAATAAAAGCAAGACAAGTCCTGACTTTTAGCTTCACGAAAAGAACAAAGCTGTGTCCTCAAATTTACATGTATTAAATTTCATTTTTGTTCTTTTCGAAATTAATTTTGTCACCAGGAAAATAAATTGTGCCTTTGAATTTAAAGAATTTTCATTTCTCTCTGACAACTCTGTAACTTCCTGCTTTAATTTAACATCCATGTATCTAGATGCTGGTTATAGATAAACATTTCTGTTGAATGAAGTATACATACAGTAAATATTTTAAAGCATATTGTGACGACTGTCCTCCCACAGAGGAGATACTGAAAATTGTAGGTGCTGAAACAACTCAAGGTTAATTTACAAATGAATTTATTACATTTATTTAAAGATCAGTGGTATTACAGATTGTGTACAATGAGTGTGTAGTCTTGTTTTGGGACATGATACACATTGGATATGTAACAATTTAGGGCACATAATCTCATAACTATCAACTTTCTTTATATCATCCTTAAATTCATTAAAAAAATCATAGTACAATAAACATTTCTCTAGTAAATCACAAATTTTTCTATACCATTAATTTATCCATCAGCTGACTAATATCTACAAATCACATTACGTTCTGAGAAGTTTTAAATTTCCACATCAAAAGATGGAATGAAGATTAATTTCTGCCAACAGGAACTTGTTCGAGAGGATTAAAGGCAAACAGAACACATTTTATAAAATCAGTCAAAAAGGAACAACATTGCTCCATTGCTCACTGCTATTCTAGTATTCTAGTATTCTATTCTAGTAGGTGCTTGTAGAAATAAACCTTCACTGCTATTAAAATACTTTCTAAAAGTAAGAGGATTTGTGCAAATGTTGGTCACAGAGCAGCGGTCTGCATGTTGCTGCTTCATTTTACCAGTTTCTGAGCTCAGGGCAGTCTGTCTGTCAGACATCATGTTTTTGACCCATCTATTTTGACATTTTGTGTCGTAATATGTGGATTAAAGTCTGTTGACATCAGCCCTCTGTGTCCTCGGCTTCGTTCATGGTTAACTTGTGAATCCGGTCGGTACCAGAAATGATTAATCAGCTGAAGGATCACAGTTGGGCCTCTGACACCGCTGATCAGAGGACAGACACTTCGAAAGAGACAACTCTTTAAATCATCATATGAAATACCATCAATATATGTAATGTGTTCAGCGGGGGATTTTTCTGTGGTTCTGCAAGTTCAAATTTATATTTCATGTTAGGTAATAATAAACTCTAAATTTCTTTTTATGCCCTAAAACTGATGAGATGTTAACTCTAAGTTAACACCAGCGCTTGCAGCTATGAGTCTTCACTGACGCACGCTCGTGCTAAATGTTAACAATGGTGTTAACATGCTGATGTTTAGCAGGCAGGTTTTTAACCTGCTGGGTATCTGGGTTTAGCATTACGCTGAGTCACAGTCACAATTTAATACATTAGCATTATAATTAGCACGCAAGGCTCATCTGTATAATACTAGTCTCGGAGGTATCTGAACATTTACTTGAGTAAATGTTGACTTGCTGCTCACTGAGGAGCAGGAGGATCACAGGGTTCATCATGAAGGGAAAGTGAATGCTTCAATCACACGTTGTCACAGTTGGCGCTGAAGTTTTAGAGGTAGAGACATTTGAAGTTGAAAACAAATGATTATTAAATAATAATATATACACCTCAGAGCGAGGCAAGAATGAATTGTCACCAGCGGAGTCAGCAAGGTTCATCCTCTGGGGACTGGGATACATAGATTCACTCGGAGTGCTGCTGGACGACGTGTGTAGCGTCACAGACGACAGGAAACGCCTATGAAACGAGCAGAGAGGTTCACCGACACCTTTCACAGACGTGTTTTCAGCGTCTATACGTTGACGACCTCCCACTGCGTGTCGCTGGTCAGCTTGTAGTTGGTCATTCGGTATCGCTGGGGGTGGACGCTCCGCTGTCGCCATACCTCCACGTACAGACTCTGGATGACGGGCGGCAGCGGCGGGAAGCCTGCAGTGCGAGCCAGCATCTGGCAGTAGTCCCACTGATCCTGTTGGATGTTCAGCAGGTGGCGCTGTTTCACTCCCGATTCCAGCTTCTCCTGCTGCTCCTGTCGCACTTCATCCTCCATCTGGGCCGCCGACGGCAGAACGATCTTCCCGTCCAACACAGCCAATGCAAACTGGACCTGCAGAGAGGAAGGACGGCATCATTGATTACTGATCAGTGTTAGCAGATATATCATTAACTGAAATAACTTCCTGGTTGCTCTTATTTGAACATCTCCACCCTTGTTTGGGTGCAGCTTTTGACCCACTGTGGTTGTCAGTCAGAATGAGGAAACAAACTGAATGCTTGTGCCATAAAAGCACTTATTTTATCTGACCTGACAATGGAAGTGGGGGAAAGGGCAGATGAGTTTGGCGACCCCGATGAAGAAGAGCGAGGGGAAGGCTGGAGGGAACATGTAACGGTACAGCGGGGACATCACATGACTCTGAATGTCCAGACCCAACTGAGCCTCGTCCAGGAATGGAAACTTGAAGTTGTACCCGGTACAAAACAACAGGACGTCAGCTGTGGACAAGGACCCGTCCTGAAACAGGAAGTTGTCGTTTTAACACAGTAATCAATTTCATTTGGATGTACAGGAAGTAGCAGAGGCCTATTGGAGCTAGTAGCATGTTGGAGGAGGGGTGAGAGGTCACCTCAAAGCGAAGGCTGCCGTCCTCCTCGACTGCCACCACCGAGGTGGACTGTGTGATCCCCGCAGGGAGAGGGAAGGTGAAACGAGGCTGCCGGTGACCCAGAGTCACCTGGATAGGAGGAAAGGGAAAGAAATGCGAACTCATTGTTTTCAGAAGGGGCTGTTTGATATAGAGTCCGGTTTTAATTGCTGCTGTTGTTGCTTTAAATTAAACTCGACTGAATATGGCAAACCATCCAGATGTTTTATCTGAAAGCCAATTATTTTCACCTTTTTCCTCACATGAATTCTCATTTCGACCAATAACATTTTTCGACACATAACAACCATCTGTGTGCAGGAAGCAAACGGGTAAAAAGAACCACAAAAACTCGTAATTTTACTTTGGACATGCAAAACTTGCTGAATGTCAGGCAGAGTGACTGTTTGGTCACCTGAGCTCCAACTTTGGCCAGTTCGATGGAAATGTCCAGACCTGAGGCTTTGGCTCCCAGAACCACCACCGACAGACCCGAGAACGGTTCTGCATACTTATACGAGTGACTGTGGAGCACCTTTCCTGCAGGCAGATAGACAATAGTTTAGTTTTCCTACTTTATAGTTCATGTTTGGGTAACATATGAAATTAATAAAAACCTGTGGACTGTACCTTTAAAGTTCTCTATCCCAGGTATGTTGGGGATATAAGGGTCTGAGTAGTGCCTTGAAAACACAAACAAATCAGAGCATTCCATATATAAATTAAGGTGAAAACAGGATGTAATAAATAAAAAACATTCATCCCAAAGTTGACTGAAAGCAACTTTGACAGGAAGTGTGACCAGACAGGACAAATCGTGAACCTCAGGGAGGTTAACCGAACGGCGCCCTCTGTCTGTGGAGGAAGGCATTATCTGAAAGAGAGTCGATCCTCAACTTTATAATCAATCACATGACAGGAAGAACCAATCAATCAGTTCTTACCCCGAGCAGACAAACACGGCATCGAAAGTCTCGGTTTTCTGACAACCTGACAAATCAGATGAAGTCACTTCCCACGTTGTCCTCGCCTTATCCCCCGTTGTTGTCTTGACAACGGGCATCACCCTTTCCACCACTGTGTTGAACTGAGACATGGAAAGAAACGACAAAGGGTGACTCCATCGTTCTCCTCCACTGATGGGATGGGAGTCACACCATCAGGAGGGGGTGAGGACCAGGAGGACTCACCCTGATGTGAGGCCAGATGTTGTGCCTGTGGCAGTACTTCTCCAGGTACCTCTGGACCTCCTGATGGGGCAGGAAGCTGTTCAGCTTAGGGTCAAAGGGGAAATCGGGGAACATCATCACCTCTTTGGGCAAATTGGTCCTGTTAGGAAATCAAAAACCATTCAGACCGTCTGCAGCTTTTCCAACATTCATTTTCAAAGATAGACACAGTTGTTGCTCCGTACTTGAGGTCTCTGTACATGCTGCTGTGGATCGGTTGTCCGTTGTCGTACGTCCCAACGCGTTCATCGTAGCACCAGGTGCCGCCGATGTTGTCAGTGAGCTCGAACACAACTGGCGGGGCGAAACTATTCAGGTGGGACAGGATGTGTCTGGCAGCACAGAGTCCCGCCGCCCCAGCGCCGATCACCACGACACGCTGCAACATCATCAAAGTCCTGACAGGAAGACAAACCCTGTAAACAAGCAGAGCAACAAGAAGCGTGTTTATCGGTCAACAGAAAAGGATCTCGGTGCCCAACCATAAGTCGAACAGCCGCCTGCTGGCAACAGGAAGTAGCCGCGCAACAGATTCACTAGATTAACACGGGGCGGCAGTACCTCAGTCCACTGAGTCTAGGACTGGGGACCGGAAGTCGACGGTTTGAGACCCGAGTCGGACAAAAATTTCCATGTGTGAGTGGCAGTGGGAGGTGTCAGTTCACTCCCCAACCACTGCCGAGGTGCCCCTGAGCAAGGCATCGTCCCCTTGAAATCGCTTCCTGCCGCTCTACCTCCCCATCACCTGCATGTGTATAACCCCCTTTGTTCCACGCCGCCCCCCCCCCAGCATGAGAGAATAACTGAGTGAGTCGCAGGAACAATGGGTCCCTGCCAGAATGTTTGGAGGGGGAACACAGCCGGCGGTGGTGTTCACCATCAGGCTGTCATTCCAGGAGTCCATGTGGGTGAGGTCAGCAAACACATGACAGGTCCTACGGTCAAGAGATGGAACTCTACTTCATCTACCTCTGTTCACTCTTTTCCAGTCCAGATTAGTTTCTCACGGGGCACTTCATCCATCTTGTGTTCGACAGGTAAAGTAAAATAAATTCAAAATGTGTGTAATAGTTCAGTTTGTTAAAATAGTGGGGGAGAGCAGGTTAAAATGAAATACCTCCATTGTTTTAATTTCACTGGCAAAGAGACAGAAAAACAAGCAGGAGGAGACAAAGAAGAAGAAAACACTGAAAACATCGTCCTCTGCTTTGGGACAGAACGACACCAACCTGATGGAGAACTCGTCAACTTTAAAGGAAACAGAAGATGTTTGTTTTTTTGTTTTTTTAACAGCAGCTATGAATGTTAGAACCCAAAAAACATTTTAACTCGCTGTGAAATCCGTTCTTCCTTATACAAAGAGGCAATAGCGGCGTACACCGGAAGAGGAGGGGCTTAAGTTAAGTATCGCGCCAATGAAGATGCGAGTCAAGAAAGTGACGTAATGGCGGAGCAACAGCGACGAGAAAATAAAAGTACAGTATGCAGAAGAGCCAGTTCGTTTGAAACAAAAATATAAATTAAAAAATAGAATATGCATAAAAATATGATATCATTACTTATAAATTATAGTATTAAAATATTGTATTTCATTCACCCGTGAACCGTAAGGCAGACATGCAGCTGCAGATAAATGAATGGATGGACGCTCATCCGCACCAGAAGTAATTGAAATGATTTAAAAAAAAAATATACTTAGCTATAGTTCAAGTGTGTTTTCTGTTTATGTTTATTATTCTATTTAAATTTCCCCGCAATAACACCATACTTAAAAGTCTACTATTTTAACAGTTCTTGGGACTCGATAACTTTTTACCTTATTTGGGGTGACAAAAAAAGGAATTTTTGAGTACACAATCTGGTACCTCGGCCCCAAACAGTTGTTGTCTATATAAATCAAGTCATTTTCTTTATAAATAACTTTTTTCAGATATTTTATTACTGTCTTCTCATGTTTATTTTTTTTTTTTAATTTTTATCTCCGACAGTTGTTTTAGATATTGAAGCCCTAGAAGTGGGCCTGAGGTTCCTGACAGACAGTCTTAAGCGTCGGTCAGTATTTGTCAAGATTTCTACTGAAGTCAAGAACAGGTCAATCAATGGTTGAGTTAATTATTATTTTTATTTATTCATTTAGATATTAATTTAGTTGAACTAATCAAGGACAAAAAGTTTCTGACCCATCCTGAGTTAGTTAATAACACTGTTTTAATCGAAACCCAGATGGACGTGATGTTCACATCCGTTCAACGACACCCATTCAGCATCAGGCGTTACCGTATCGATCCGTCGGTCCTCGTCTTCGGATTTCTGCAGGTGTCAGGCTGGCGTCCCGTTCTCGTCCCGTTTATAACAGAACCGGTGTAGTAAAGAGAGAACAGACACAAGTAACTTCCGCTTAATATCCTTCAGAATAAGAGCCTGAAGAGTCCTGTAATTAAAATTATCATGTAAAAAGTCTGTATTCAAATTAATACAAATTAGAAAAAATAAACAGAATTCAAGAAGTTGAATATCAATTCATTTTTCAAAAATTGTTAAAATTGGCCTAGACTTAGTCAGGTTTGTGTCTTTCTCAAGTTTGTGTATGATCAATTTAAAATGAGTGCATGAAATGACATTTTTTTGGGACGCTTCTCCTTATAGACTTCAAAACGTTTTTCTGCACCAAGTTCTCTCCAGGTTTTTAAAAAACCCAGTTCAGTTTTTCTATGTCCTGCTAACACTGGTAAAAGCCATCATGGAATTCCATCATGAAACCTCTCGACAGCAGTTTCTGTTCATGTAAATTAAACATGTCATCACATAACTGAAAGAAAATGACATAAAAGCTTAAATTATCAGAAATATCAGACATTTATTAAAAGTGAACGTAGATTCAGGCAAAATACAGAAATGCAAGCTCAATATTACCTCAACAATAACATGATATTCTGTTGTTCGAGAGGAAAAACACCCTCAATAAACATTTTAAGATGTTAACTAATGTGGTCAATGATTCCTACGTGATAAAAAACAAAAAATGAAAGCAGGAAAGACCTCACTGGGTGGAAAGAGATCCTGTTTGTGACCTAAAAGCTGGGAAACCGTGTCACAGCAGGAAAGCTGTGGGTTTGAATCCCGACCTGGGGTCTTTATGTGTGGAGGTTGTGTGACCTGTGCCATTGGTGTTCCCTCCCGGCCTATAGTCCCAAAACATGTGCAGTGCAGGTGAAACATATTCCAAATATCCCAGCAGGTGTGAATGTAAGTGCAACTTATTGTTTCTGCACTGATCTGGTGATCAGTCCAGGGTGGGTCCAGCCTCTCGGTACAGCAGCCCTGCAGAGGATCAGCGCTAAGAAAAGGGTGATTTCCAAACTTCTAGATCAATAATAAGATTTCCGAACATCCGACCAAGTTTGTAATTTCAACTTTCGTCTGGGATCAAACTCTATGAGCAGTGTAATATTTCAGTTTCAGCAGGAAGTCATGTGTTGCACCCTCATGATGTCACTGCTTCAGGAAAAAGCAGTTCTGCCTGACAACCGAAAAATTTCCACAGCTAATCGGAGCTGCTGCTTGTTACTGATTAACTCTGTTATGTAAGGGTCCCGACTGATAAACCAGTGGGTGTCTGATTCACTGATTAGCACGTTTCTGCTGATCTGTGAATCTTTAATACAAACACTGACAGCACTGCAAAGTTCCCCAGTCGACACGTTCCTGGTCGCAATCTGTCAATCGCAGCACATCATCAAAAATGTGTCTGTAGGTAAAATGAAGTAAGCAGAGACTGGGACACCATTGTGAAGCGTTCTGAGCTCTCCAACAGTGTTACTGCCTTCAAAAATCCAATTGAGTCCTAATCCAAGCAGTCTGCCCCCCCTATTCCTCTGCAAGCAGTCCTCATCCACCCTCCGGTGACCTTCTCACTTGGCGGCGGCGTTGCCGTGTGGCGGTGGCTGCTGCTGAGGCTGCTGCTGCTCGGCCAGCGCCTGCTGCAGACGGGTGCGCTTCCTGGAGTAGTGCTGCCAGTGCAGGAGCTGCTGCTCGTCGATGAACTTGGCGCACTGAGCGTTGACCAGCTCCTTCCTGAAGTGTTCGTACTGCAGCAGCTCCAGCATGTGCAGACAGTGAGGATACCTGGAGGGGGGGAGGTGAGGGGAGACAATGCACTACTCGTCTGCTCAGGTTTTTAGCAGAGGAATGTGACTCATGCTGATGGCAGTACTGTCTTATGGTGCATTCATGTAGCATCTCAGTAATTTGAAAGGTAAAACATCTGTGTGGGGAAAATTCACGTTCATGTTAGTGGTTCTGTGATGTCAGGTCGCGAGTGCACTCGTGAGAAAGCTACTCATTAGCATTGATTCTGATTATAATTCAGGTGAAACATTATTGTGGTGCTTACAGGGAATGTAAGGTGGTACAAACACACATCAAACATTCATCTACTCCTCTTCAGTTTCCTGTGAAGCGGTCGTTGTGTGGAGTTGGAACAAAAACAGAAACAGTGTGTTTACAATAGTGAAAGAGACTCTAAGTGTCCTACTTGAGGAACTTGGCGTATTCGGGCTCCTTCCAGTACAGCAGGTACTTCAGGTAGTTAATGAAGGGTCTCTCCTTCAGGACACCCCTCTGAGCCAAAACTAGAGACACAAACATACAAGAGACCGAACATTTAAGTAATGGGATGTTTCCACGCAATGCTGCATGGTGGCGGAGTGGGTAGTGCTGTCGCCGCACAGCAAGGCGGTTCCCAATTCAAGTCTCGCTCTGTACATAGTTTGTACGTTTTCTCTCCGGGTTCTCCGGCTTCCTCCCAACTCCAAAAACATGCACTTCAGGTGAATTGGCCAGTCCCAAATTGCCTGAAGGTTTGAATGTGTGTGTTTAGTCTGTCTATATGTGCCCCCACGGTGCACTGGCATTGCGCCCAGAGTGTACCCTGCCTTGCACACCCCTGTCTGCTGGGATAGACTGCAGCGACTCGCGATGGCAGAAGCAGCGGGTCCTGACGATGAATGAATGAAAGCACTTACAAGTGTAAATAATGGTGCTTTAGATCAGGGGCGTCATATTTATCCTCACCAAGGGCCACATCAGCATAATGGCTGTCTATTATGGGCCGGATGTAACTTATAAATGTAACTCAGTGTGATGTAAAATAAATGTAACTACTCCTTAATGTTGAATAACTCTGAATTTATTACAAATATTGCAGATGCACAGAAAAAATATGATTGTTGCTCTGTTATAACATAACAGAGGGCTTAATTACTACATTGTGGGAAATGTAGTTTTTGGTCAGCACTTTCTGACCTACTGTATTTATTTTTGGACACTCTGTCCTTCTGTGCTCTCGTGGGCCACACAAAATGATGTGGCAAGTGACATTTGGCACGCGGGCCTTGAGTGTGACACATGTGCTTCAGGTGCTTCTGATGTGGCTTTTCCACAATTAGAATTTTTAAACGACATCCAGTCCTGCCTGGTTTAAAAACTGACTCACAGTTCAGGTAGTTCGGGTTGGCCAGGCACTGAACGAACTCCAGCTCCGACTGGAAACGGTTCCTGGCCTGCTCTTCTGCACAGAAACACACATACGGTGCAACAACATTACAGACAACGGGATCCTGCATTTGGAGAGGAGAAATATCAACCAAATGACGATTTACAGTTGCAATCATTGTTTTCAGTGGAAAATCCACTAAATTACCAAAGTGGATTTTAAATAAAATTCTATATTTTTTTATTAGCCTTATTCTTAAGGTAGCTAAACGCTTACAAGGGAACATAAAATGTTTTAATTCCACACGACAAAAAAAACAACAACAGTAGAATACTTGCGTAGAAATGTAGGAGCCGTTTTAAATAACTCTAATCTCAAAAATGAGGGATTATTTATTTTATTTGTTGACTCTCTATCCTATTATTCCATTTCTCTGTGATTAACGCTGATTCTGCGGCGGTAATAGTGGAAACTTTCCCCACTGTGGGACGAATAAACGTTTATCTTCTTATCTTATCCATTAAAATGACGCTAGCAGGTATGCTAGCATGCTAATAATGGGGAAATCACGTCGTTTGCCATCAAATACATCTCAAACCTGTTTCCATGATGCGGTTTAAAGCTCCTGGAACAACAGATACCCTTTATGTAGATGAAAACACTAGCTTTACAACTATAAAACCAACAAAGAAACTGCTGCTCTGTTGTTCGTTGATCATCCCCGACCCGTGTTTGCCGGAAGTGGTTCCTGCATTTCCGACATTTACCACCCTTTACGGCAGTCGCTATTCAGATTATGGCCACGAGGGGGAGACATCCAACAACAAAACCAGAACTGAACATTTATTTTCTCTAAGTGTTCAAAAAAGATGAAAAAACATCCTTACTAACTTTCATAGAGATATTTCACTAAATATATATATGTAATTATTTAGGGCTAATAATTTATAATATGCATTCAATGATTTTCATTTTTTTGTTAAATAATGTAAAGAACCTTGAAATGATATAGGCACTGGGTTAGATTCATTTAGTAATAATGTTTAGTCATTCATTCATCTTCTAAACCCGCTTCATCCGCTGTTGTGTGTTGCGGAGTGTTGGAGCCTATCCCAGCTGACTGGGGGCTTGAGGTTGGGGACACTCCAGGCGCAACACCAGTTTACCGCAGAGCCACACATATACAGACAAACATTGCATTCTCAAATTTCAGTGTCATCATGAAACGTGTTTTATCACAAATATATTGTGTCACAAAAGCTGTCCTAATCAGATTTAAATATGACTTAAGTCTCCATCTCCGAATGATAATGCTTTCACTGTTATTTTAAAACTAATATCTGATAAGCAATAATAAGTGCAGCCAGTGGATTTACAGTCCATTATTTCTCATTGCTTATATCACACAAAGAAAGATTTACTGTCACACATTCCTTCAAAGAACAATTTTTTATTAAGACCAGTGAGTAGTCACAAGATGGTACAAAACTGTAGAAGTCATATTATGTACAGAACATTCACATGTTGCTGAGTAAAAAGCTTTTTAAGTAGAATATAGACACTACGCTTTACCTCGTAACAGATCAAAAAAAGTCAAATTCACAGTACGAGTAGAGGTTCTGCTGTTTGTTTACAGATCTGGAGTCAGTTTTTCCACCAAAAAACAAAAACATGCAAAAAATAAAAACACAGAGGTTAACGTTAGCGTCAAAACAAAGCATAATTCACTTCTACTTATTGGTTGATTTCTCCCTTTGGTCTGAAATTCTGATGAAATTCCCCATTATTTTGTGGACTTCCTTGGTAACTGTCAAAACTAGATGTCCTTAACACTTTAATTTGTACCTGTATGCTTTCAGGATACACTGGTGTGTATTTTGAGATATTTATGCTAATATCTTTCAAAAAGTGCTGTAGAAACGAGGGAAGGCATCTGTGAATTAAGTCCAAAACCTAATGATATTTCATGTCTGAGCAAAAGCTGCTCACGCACATATTTGGAAAATCAAACCAGATTTTTTCTTTAACTGTAATACTATTGAAATAATAATAATAATCTTATATTGTATTAAAAATTAATTAAAACATTTTTAAAATTCTAAATCCGTTCTTCTGAATCGTTGAACTTCCCGCACGTGTTTCAAAACAAAAGCTGTTAAAAATCCATAAAATAAAGACCGACAGACTGCTGTTATTCGTTTAAACTACATTATTATAATTGCTTAAAATACACTGCATATATTATATAATTTGACAGATATAAAACACCTCTATTGTACATTTTAAAATCCTACAGCAGTTATTTCACATAAATGTAAAGAGTAACAGGCGAAAAACACTTTCTTCATGTTGAAAGGTATGCAAACTCCTCTTCGTGGAGGGGCGGGGCATCAGCCAGGTGAGCCAGGTAGATAGATATACAGTATATAAAGCTTAAAAGTCCTCCAGCAGTCGGTGTAACCTCCCAGTCTTGATAGATTTAAATTTTAAATATTTACAGGAGGGGTTGAGTGTCACAGGCGCGGTCTCCTACACAGGTCCGGTGACGTTGGCCCATGAAGGGAATGAGTCCAGGTCAAACATGACGCGACCCCAGGTGTTGATGGCCAGAGTGATGCAGGCGATCCCAATGACGTTCATGACCATGCCTGCTCTAACCTGCAGGGGGCGCAAAGGTGGGGGAGGTTATTTTGATGGTATGGACGGAGATCCCGTCAGAACAAACGAGGGACTCACCATATCGGAGACTTTGAGGAAACCGTAGGAGAAGACAATGGCGTTGGGGGGCGTGGCTACAGGAAGCATGAAGGCGAAGGAGGCGCTGAGGGTGCAGGGAATCATCACGTACAGAGGGTTTAAGATGATGGACTTGGACTGTGATCGGGCAGAAAAACAGCCTGACTTCAGTTTATATTAATATACTCATAAAAACATCGGAAAGAAGAACCAATCAGACGTAACGTCTAAGTTTATTTGGCTTTGTTAAAACAAATCCAAAAAAAAATGGCCGTCCTGCTGTATCTCCAGCCATGATGTGTGTCTGAACCGTGCGTGTAACTGTATGCATTTGAATACCATGTCTGCCAGGATCGGTAGGAAGAGCGTTGCCGTGGCGATGTTGCTGGCACACTCTGTGAAGGTGGCGACGAGGAAGCAGAGGACAATGACGATGGCGACAGGAGGGATGGACTGGAGGGGCATCATCTGAGCGCTCATCCAGTTGGACAGACCAGACACCTGACAAATACGTTTGATTAAATCATGAGATTTCATTCACAAAATGCCAGACTTCAAAATTTAAAAGATTCTTTTCAGATTTCACCCATTTTCCTTCAACAACATGAAAACACGGCCTCCTTGGTGGAGGTAAAAACACACCTGGCTGCCCTTAGCCAGAGCGAACCCTCCTCCCAGCAGGAGAACGATGCTCCAGGGCATCTTCTTTTGAGTCACCTCCCAGGTGAGCAGAGGCGGGGCGGGGCCTCGCGACGCCTGCATCTCTATTTGAAAAAATAAAATAAAATACAATTGAGTACACACACATCAGCATTGTCTGTCTGGCCTATTTTTATGTTGTGTGTGTGTGTGTGTGTCACCTTTATCCGACCGCCTCCAGCAGCAGAGGAAGTGCGGCAGCTCGGATGGAAGAACGAACAATAAAAAGGCCACGAACAGAGCGACTGTGGCGTCGGTGACGTACCTGCAGAGAGGAAGACGACAGGCGTTACCTATGTAGCACGGCTCGCTAGCTAAGCAGGAAGAATCCATTAAAGTTTAGAACGAGGCTAATCCTCGTGTCAAATGTTTCCCGCTTCTTGATCATTGCAGTTTATTTTAATTCAGTTCCATTTTTGACTGATTTCCATGTGATGGAAAAAAAAGACGGGCATCGGTGGTGGGATAGGCTCTCCTTTTGCTCGCTAGTGCACACCAGGTTACCTCCTGTGGACCGGGATCTCTGTAAGTGTCCACAGAGATCTATCCAGGTTAAGAAACAGCTTGTGCCATCGCATGTTAGTCTTACATCAGGGGTGGATCAACAGATTTCTGCCTGTGAACTCTAGAAAGAAGCCAAATCAAATCGTCCTTATCTTTCAGCGTTCTGACGTTATTGACTCCACATTAAGCAACTCTGGCCGCTCCGTTCATGAATGGGAACTTCAGCGCACGAGTTTGTACTCACAGCAAACATACAATTGATGGGTTATTTCCAGATCCACCCCTTGTGCTTTTTGAGTGTTTTTTGACCCGTAAGGTTTTCATGGTATTTCCACCTGACGTTAAAGATTAGATTATTTGCGCTTCACAAACAATTTGTTTCCATGAGAGATATCGTCGCTTCTTCAGGAGTTTTGGTAAACCAAACAATTTATCACCTCTGTTAATGTAGTTGGCATCCACCAGCTTTACTACTTCCTGACATGTAAAAAAAAAGTTGTTTCAGTCCCACTCGATGGATGGAGGTCAAATTTTTTTGCTTTTCACTTCCTCTCTTTCTTTTTTTTTACAGCTTTATCTTCAAAAACGAAGCTAGGTGAACCAATGTAGTGAAATAATCTCTGCTCTGATAAACAATGAGCAGGAGGTTCATCATCAACATGTTCTCAAGGCCAACTCCTGTCTTATTCCATCCAGTACAGGTTGGAGGTAAATGTTTAATCTTTTTTTTTTTTTTTTGTGTCCCCGGTTGGCATCAGCTAAAGTTTGTTTGATCGCACATTTGAGCTTCACAACCTGTGTAATCAGGAAACATGATGAAATCGAACAAACACGTCCTCAGTTAAAGAGATCACGCGTCCGTGACCTGCTGCCTTTAACAATTTGTTTTTCAGGATTAGCGGAAAGAAGCGTCAAACTCAGCTGCAGCCAAGAGTTCATTTATCCATCGTAGGAGGTCACTAATGAAGAGGAAGCATTGTTGTGAACATTCATCTTCATCAAACAAAAAATGGAACAAGAGCTGGCACCAAAGAAGAAAAAGAAGAAGTTTGGTTTTTGCTGATCTGGGTTATTATGTTGGATTATTTCTTTGACTGTTTGGAGGAATTCTCAAAAAGTTTTGGACAAACTTTGATGAAACTTGGGGGAGTTTTAGGTAATGGCGTGGGGAACAACCTGTTTGATTGTGGTCTGCTACAGACTTAAGGAGCTCATACATGGTTCAGAAGTGCAGTAAAATGTTCTCGAAGTGATGAACAAGACGTTTCGAACGTTCTAAGGTCCTCCGGTCCAACGTCATCATGAGTGATTCATTGACAGGGATGATAAGATTTTGATGACACAGATATTAAAAGTCTTCTATGTACATTTATCTAACAAGGTGTTCTTCTGAAAGGGGGCTGTAAAATATTTTACAACACTTCAGACATTCAGCATTCCTGATCAGAGAAACCGCAGGTTGGAATTTTTCCGTTCATGCATCTCCAGACCAGATTGCTTGATTGTGGCTAAAATAAAAGTTCAGATAAATTTTGTTGTCTGGATAACAGTGCTGGTGATTTTAATGTAAAGACAAGGGCGACACTAAACTTATCAGGACATCTGGCCCCTGTGCTTGTAAAGCAGGTCAACTGCTGACAGGCATCTAGAGCCACGTCGCCTCTATTTGTTTTTCACCTCTGATTCCTGTGTGTTTAGGGATTTTGCCCCGAGGCAAGGTCTGCGTGAGCCCAACAGGTTCACCCCATCCTTTCCTTCCTTAGATTAATGCAGACACACACACACTGCGACAGATATAGATTCAAGGCAGCGTTTCTGCTACAGAAGGAACTCCGAGCAGCAGTTTAAAAGGCTCGTTCGGTGTAATGATTGAATCTGAGACTCGACTGAGTCTCCGAAACTTACTCTCAGCTTGTATTTCTTATTTATCAGAATGAAATTTGAGTGTTTTGAAGGTATTTATCTTTGAAAAAAGTCTCTTCTGGAAAAATATTCTGCAACTTAAAACTCCACCATTAACAAGGTGACAAAAACCTGAAATATAGTTCAAACTGGTTGATCTAAACAATGTTACCTGTTTCTTAAACAGCCTTTCTCTAAACAGCCTTTTCCAGTTATACCCCAAAGCTCAAGGAAGACAGTCCCCTAAGTATTTTTAATAGAAGTTAAAATTTTAACTTTTCTTCTGGCATAGAAGATTAGCTTGAAACTCATCGACGTCCTGCTTCACACTGTTTTCACAATTTTAAATATTGTGTTTGACTGTAATTTATACATCCCATGCCTGTTATTTTTTTTAAATTAATGACTTAAAACTTATAATAATGTAATCAATAATAATTGATGATAAATAATTCAATCTTTTATTTGTTTTTAATTCTCATTTCAGCCACAGGAGGCTGACGGGTGAGAAGAGGGCAAAAACATTCCTTCTTTAAATTCCTTCTTTATATATAATAAATATTTTATATGCATGTATATACTGTATATATACACATATAAACACACACACACACATATATATGTGTGTGTGTGTGTGTGTGTGTATGTATATATATATGTATAAAAGAAGGAATGTATTTTTTTACCCACAGGCAGTAAAAAAACAAGACAGAAATGCTCTAGCGGGGGAGAGAGGAGCCTTTTTGTATATACGCAGACACATCTTTTGGTTACGTTTATAGAGAGTACATCCTTGTGTTTTAACGCCCAGGTCTATTTGTGATACTTGATACTACATACTGTTCAATGTAATACTTGTTTTTTGGACTCACTTTTTCTTGAAGACATTGGTCGCCCAGCCGCTCATGAAACCAGGGTCTTTGGTAAACCACAGCGCCACCAGGAGGGTGAAGAGTGCCAGAACGCTAACCTCCGCGAAACTCATCCGTCCCAATCTCTCATACTCCTCTTTGATTATTTTGTAGGCAGTTTGCTCCTTCTCCGACTGGACCGCCCGGCAACCCCACGTTCTCCGCAAGCTGAAACAATCGACATTCAAAATGAACATGGAAGGACTGGACTTGTGTTTCTTCAGAGGATCCAGAGAGGAAGTCACCTGCCTGCAACAAGTCCAATCATACTTAAAAAACATCATGCTTAGGGAACCTCTTGGACTTTGGACTATAATCTTGAAGCACATTCAGTTTCAAACAACTGCAGGCATGAATTATCCTCAAATCCATGCCCATTACATTGAAGATACTTATATTTGCTTATATTTGCTTGAACCATTCTTGCTTATGGAGAGAGAACAGACTGTAGCATGTATGATAAAACACAATTGAAAAAGAGCATTCAACGCACACAGGAAGGATAAAAATCGATGTTATGTTATAAGTGACTCACTTGCAGCCGATGAAGAGGAACTGCAGCCAGAACCAAGCCAGGATCAACATGAGCAGCATGGTGGGGAAAGCGAATGCAAACCAGGATGCAAAGTTGATCACATCACCATTGTCAGGGAAACGTCTGCGAGATGGGAAGTCGTAAACAATGACACACTTTCATAAAAAAAACAGAATTTCACGGACAAAAACCACAGTTAAGGTTTTGACTGCTACAGAAGTTTGATGTCTGGAAGATTTTTTAACCCACAGAAAGATTTTTCTGTTAAACGTAAGAGAATCATTGCCTTGGGCTGAGTTTGTAAATGTTTCTATTTTGCAGAAAATGATTGCTATTTAAATATAGGCATAAAAAAAAGAATTTAACACAAGTACAATCATCACCTGGATGACATTTCTCAGTTTAGTTAAGGTACCTTCACGACTATGTAAGATGATCAATAATGTCCATTTGTACTTACAATCCCATCTGTCCATTCAGAATCAAATTGGGCCCGGTTCCATTCAGGGTTGCGATGCCCCCAATGCTTGCGGAGTAGCATACACACAGCAGGAGTCCTTTGCTCATCCTCTTCCACTCCTCCTCTTCGTTTCTCAGCTTCTCTGACTCGATCTGGAAGCAGGATTTCTCCACAGAGACGACCACTACCAGACAGATTGTGGAGTCGTTAACGGACTGACTGAATTCCTGAGTATCTTCTAGACCTTTCATTTTTAGATGGATGGATGAACTCACCAGGGCCATTGTTGTCTGATGGAGGTTTTTCCTGAGGTGTTCGTCCATCCATCTGACCGTCTGACAACACATTGCCCTCGTTGTCTTGACGGTCGCTCATGTTTCTTGTCTTGCATGGCATTAAGGTTGATCCGTTCATACCTGAGAGGAAATGGTCAGAAGTTGTCTTTAAGTTCTCTTATTTTCCATTTTCAACACATTGATGTAATTCCTTGGAATGCTGGGCTGGGCTTTCTAAAATAGGACATCTGATCTATATGCGTGTCCAGTAGATGGCATAATCTATTGATCGTACCATTCTCCAGCATGGTTTGGGGGGCAGCTTGTTGGATGTTGTTGGTTTTCTCCTCTTTTTCTGGATGTGGAACAACACTTTGGCTCTTGGGCATGGCTTCAGAGTCAGCACTATGTTTGAGCTGATCCAGGATGGCCTGGACAATAGGGACCATCATGGCAGTGGTGGCCGTGTTGCTGATCCACATGGACAGGAAGGCCGTCACTCCCATGAATCCCATCATCAACCTTGGAAACAAAGGAGGAGCTGGTCGTAAAAATGACGATGAAACCGATAACAAATGACCAGAGAAATCAGCAAAGGTAGAAACTCAACTGGTGTGTCTGATGAACTTTGATTAAAGTGTGGGGAAATAGAATTTACTGCTAACTTTGTTGACTTATATCAGCTAATTATCCCAGACCTCTAGGAACTTTGATGGCAACAGAGAAGGACGTCAGATGACATCGTTTAAGAGTATCGGGAGAGCTGGGTGGTGAATGGAACAAACAAACTTAGGACTTTCACCCAAGAGACCGCGGTTCATGTCTCATTTGGAACTATCAGACAACAGACAGTGGTTGTGACCTTTATGCACGCTACCCTTTACCCAACTACCCTGGAAATTTTAATGTAAACCGAGGGCTTTCCAAGAAAAACGAAAAAGATTTAGTCCCTGAAGGGAATCAGAAACTGTAAAATGTTGTACGAGGAGTCGGCTTCACTCTCAGGACAAACGTCACATTTTTAGTTGCACAAGTGGTAAGGATTCCAAACTTGTCTACTACTTTATGACTTGTGTTTATGCTAAAATAATGCCTGTTTGTGATTGATCGGTGTGGCCCAGTTGGTGACTTACAGGGCCGGTCGAACCCCGACCAGCAGCAGAACCTTCAGTGCGATGCGTTTGTGGAGGTTCCAGTGCTCCACGGCCACGGCCACCATCAAACCCCCGACAAACAGCATGTTGGTGTCCTTCAGGTACTGCATGCACACCTGAACAAAAAGCAAAAACCCTAAATACAAAATATGGGTTATGGACAGCATGGAAATGCCCAAAACTGTCAAAGCACACGACAAAAAGCTGATGACCAATGCTCCTCTTAATTCTTTTTAATGTTTTACTGAGGAAAGTCCAGCAGTAAGCGTCTCATACCTCCACAGATGTTTGAAATGACAACATTTCTTGTCATAAATTGTTAAATTGGGCTGAAATATTTGTTAAATACAAAGAATGTGTCTTGTTGTAGTTATAGTAACACCTATAGTAAAGTCAGTGTGTATTTGCGTGTCCAGACATACGTCTTCAGACTTCTGGATGCCAAGGACGGGGAACAGGATGGCCGGCAGCAGCGCCGTCACCGCCAGCGGCAGCACCTCAGTGCACCAGTACACCGCCATCAGCGCTATGACGTAAGCACAGGCCGCCTCCTATACACACATAAACACACGTTTAACAAAAGCAGACAGGCTGAATAGCTTTAAACCTATTAAACATCTTGATTCAATGGGAATTCCATTTGAAAGATGACATCAAACTGTTGACTAAAGTACCAACAGGTTGTGAACCATCAGGTTTCTGTCCCAGTGGGACGTGAAGGAAAGATGTTATTTTAGAAAACTGAAGAATTGTTGAAAGACACTCGTGCTGTGATCTCAAATATCCATCCAGCCATCTGCCCATCAGTCAGTCTGTCTATCTACTTTTCTAAATATCAGGTTTTTCTTATTTATCTTTGATTATTTATGCGTCAAAGTTATTTTGTCTCATTCTGTTTGTTTGTTGCTGTTTGACCGGTCAGCATGATTCCAAAAAAACCACTGGAGAGATTCCATAAAACATGGGAACGTGTTGGGAAAAAGACACAGGGCTGGAGCCTGGATTCAATTTTCCGATTCCTCAAAAACTAAGTATTTGTTTTCCAAAAAACACCAAAAAAGTAGTTGAAATGAAGCCGATGCTAAGAGAAACAGATTTGTCCCCCCTCCCTCTTTGACCCCTACTTACTGGAATGAGGCCCATCTAGATACCTGGGTGGGGTGGGGGGGTATGGGGTGCATAACCATGGAGGGACGCTGAGGGTCAGAGAGATGTTTTATTTAATGGGGGATTCTGGAAGACCACTGATCCAAAGCCTCTATCCAAACACGCTCAGCTTATCTGAACTCTCCTTTACATTAAGATCACACACACACGCACACGCACACACACACACACACACACACACATATACACACACACCTGCTGTGAGGTTTCCAGGCTGTCCTTTCAGATGCCGGTGCTGAAGACGTTCCTTTCATGTGCTACATTTATATATTTTTACAATTAGTTTGGAGATATTGAGTTTTTCCACTTCAAAATTTTTAAAATCTACTGCATTCTTTTATGTATTATTACAAAAACAATCTGTTGTAAAAAGAAATGATACTAAACATTAATCTTTGTATGTCCGAGCCATTAAAACTTACTCATTTTTTTCAGTACATTTTTGTAGTTTATGAATAAAGTTCCTGAATGCAGATACTTTACATGTTTTTGTACACAGTATTATTTCTTGGAGCACGTGTGAAAAACTTCCTGAAGTGTTTGAGTCACTCTGGCCTCCGGTGTGTTCATTGATGGGATGTTTTCTATTCCAGTGGATATTTAAACGGTTTATCAATCAGTGACCGACAGCCGTGAACTAACCTGCCACAACTCCAGGACCAGTTCCTGTTCTAGTCTGGCCAGTTTAACCAGCCATCAGACCAGAATGTCAGGTCCTGATCCTTATACATTCGTAAACACAAGACATATAAATATAAACTACAGTTGTTATTAATTTTACACAGTCCAACTGTAACAAATGGCGGTTAGCTCAATGCTAATATAATAAAGAAAATCCCATTGACGGGACATTATAACTAGTTGGATATCTCTGTCAGAATGTGATTCAGATGAAGACACCTGGGATGAGAGGGTTTACTGTGTGTATGGAAAAGTTAATCGCGCTAATGGGATTTTCCTTATTATGTTAGCATTGAGCTAGCCGCCTTTTTTTTTTTTTTTTTTTTTACTGTTGGACTGTGTGGAATTAATATTCTAAGGAACGACAGGCCTTGTCTTTGTGTTTTCTTGATGTTCCGTTGACACAACCGTTCACTGCGCAGGTAACCATGATATTTTTGGAATTAATCGCGTCCTGGATTGCATTGTTTCTTATGGCTGCCAAGCTATGTTGGGCGCCACTGACGTATGCCGCCCACGTGACCACTGAATGCGGAAGCTGCTGCTGCTGCTCAAACTTTAAGCTTTTCTGACCAAACGGATGAAGCTACACATATAAAATTGATTTTTTTTTCTTGTATTTTTCATAATGATGAATAAAATATATGTCACTTAAAATTAACTTTACTGTCCCTTTTAACAGGTTTTTACCCAGCCTCTTCACAGGTTAGGTGTTAGTCAGCTGTTAGCATCCGGGACTTTGAACTAGTCAGCAGTTGAGCTGCATGAAGAGTAATCTGGTCATTTTAAACTGGAAGTTAACTGGTTTTACCTTGGTGCTGAGGGCAAGTGGCAGCAGGAGGAAAGGGCTGCAGAAGAGGATGACGAAGCCCTTCATCCTCCAGACCCGCTGCAGAATCCTTTGAGGAAGAATCGACATGAGTGATGATGAAGAGGCGGATGATGGTGATGATGATGCTGACTGACAGAGAGCAAGTTGATCAATGAGTCTCCTCTCCCTCTGCTGACCACCCTCCATCAGCTGCCTTTTAACTCCACCTCCTCCTCTTCCTCCTCCTCATCCTCCTCCTCTGTCCCAACACATTTGTGATGTATTTCACAGTTGGCAAAATAAATATTAACTTTATGTGTGCCTGCACACACACACACACGCACGCACGCACGCACGCACGCACGCACGCACGCACACACACACACACACACACACACACACACACACACACACACACACACTTTATCAAAGCCCCCAGCAGGTAAACATAGAGGAGGAAACCGTCAGACGTCAGACTGAGGTCACATGATCGCCCTGTTCTCATTCACAAACCAGATCGAGATGAAGATCAGATCGGTTGAACTATTTGGGATTTCATTTGTACATTTTCTTGGTATTTGTTAGTATTTCAGCTGTATTCAAATTAACACAATGATTTCAGAGAATTACTCTGGGCCAAATCTTTTTTAGTCATTAAATGTCGTCAGTAATTAATGGCTTTTAAAACCCTATCGTTCATCCTACTATAATAATAATAATCATACTACTACTACTAAACTTTTTTTTAAAAGCAGTGCTTTAACAGTAAAATCAAGCATTGCAAGCAACAAAACTATTCAAAATGTAAGATGTTGTTTGGTTTGTTATTTTCCTACTATATATTGTTGTCAATATGAATTTCATGTGAATATGATTATTTTGTTATTTCTTTTTTGTGAATAAATGTGCTTTAAAAAAAAATTCCAGCAGAAGTAAATAGATCAGGGAATGTTCTATAGGGGCCTCTGATGGGTAGTGCACACATGATTATTGATTATTACCATTTATTTATTAAGCATTCAGTATGCTGCCCCTGTTGATGTGACTCACTGGACGAGTTTAAAGCAACTGTAAACGAAAATGTTGACATTCAGCTGGATTCATGCAGCCTCTCTGAAATAAATAGCGCATAAATAAAAATGTATGCACTGTTTTATTATTTATAGTATTTTACTATCAAACTTTACACTCAAGTCCTGAGTACAACTCAAACCTTGGTGAGTTCACATCCTTAAGATTTATGAGTCATACACATGTCATAATGTTCTCTTGAACACACTTAATCAACCCCATGAAGTAATTCTTAATCATCAATGGAATAATATTTCAATAGATAGATAAATATTTACTTTATTAACCCCGGAGGAAAATGAAATGAAAGATGAAAGACATCTACCCTGTAAAATCTGTGAATTCGGTAAACAGGATTTATAAAATATCATTTCTACTGTAGCAGTTGGTTTAAAATAAATGTTCAGAAACCTAAAGATCAAAGACAAATATCAGAAAAAAAGGTCTTCTTCTGAATTGTGCTAAATATTAATGTGAAATTGCTTTACAATGAAAATACATATACTTAAATTATAATAAAATAAGTATCCATAGTGTAGTTGAAACATAAAGTTACAAATAAAATGATTGCATAGAGGTCATTACATAGCAATATACGCATAGTTATAATCTTATTTAAAATGCATCATCAATTATAAGAAATACATGGTTTGTATTAGTTTTTAAAATGGATTAAATATATAATATGTTTGTAGAAGACCTTACTTTAGAGAGAAGAGACCCTGTTTCTTATTTCAGGTATATTGTTTTGGCCAGACTTTCCTCTTTTCAATCTGAAAATAAAACAATATGAAATAACTCTAAGGATTATTCCTATTCTCAGATCAAACCTGGTAAATCCTCAGACTGATCCGCTGCTACTTCTCTTCCATCCTAACGAGGTCATTGATCCTCTGCTGCCACCCTGTGGACACACGTGGACGTGCATTTTAAAAGTGCAGAATAAGCATTTTTAACGTTGGGAAAAAAACCCAGTGGAGTTCTTAACTCAAACCAGTGGGCATACCGGTTCATGCCTTAACGCAGGCCTTCCTTCCTTCACAGCTGGGCAACAGTAATAAAACCTTTCTATCATGTGGTTCTAGAAAACAGGGAGCAACCACAAACGTACATTTGTGTTTGAACAGAGGACATTCTCCTGTCATCACTGCTACTCTAGAGTTGAACATACGACTCAGATTCAGAGGGCGAAACCAGGAGAATTTAAGGTCAACGGAGGCAGGACCCTGCTGGTTACAGAGGTGCATTGTGGGGGCGTACAGCTGGAGCCAGGCGGTCGGAACAAGATAAATACTCGCCCACACTGTCACCTGGTCAAGACAAACACCAAAGGAACATTCGTCCTGACGGGAAGAGTAGATGCTGACTTTCTATTAGTAAAACTGCAATAAAATATTAAGAATAAGCAATAATAGAAGCACTGATCTTTCTATTTACACGCAGTTTTGTCATCGTTGTCATGTTGCTATGAGACACATTAAAATGTCTGCAAAAGAATTATATAGATAAAATTCCACCACAAATTAATGTTATAACAAGGGAGTATTTTTAGGGTGTATTTAATCCACTGCTACGAATAATTTTAGCTTAGACTTCATGACCCCTGGTCCACCAAGACTTTTGTAAAAGTCTACTTTTGCATTCTTGACCACAGGTTCGGTCCAGGGTTGATTATTAACCAGCCAATGCAGCAGCTGTTGATTCACAACGTTGTCCAGCCAGGAGAAGGTTGATCACATCAATCCGTACACTTCTTTAATAATCTCGAGCCGCTGTTGTTTCGCCACCATTGTCCACACAGGCCAGGTGAGTTTGGACCTACTCTGAAATCCATCCTTCTCGCTCGGTTCCACTTTTGGAAAATAATCAGCTTTTTAAAATGATCCCTGGTTTATATAAGATTTTGTTGAATAGCAATGTGATGGAGAAGAGATGGAGAAGCGCAGATACAAATAGAAGTTGTTAGATTTAAATGGTTCACGCAGTTCATTATATTGTGTTCTGTGAGTTCAGAGTATTCAGCGCCGCCAAAAGAGGTTCTGAAACAGTAACCTTTAATCCTCTGGTAAACACAGCAGCAAATCTGAACTGACTGACATTGCAATAAAAATCTGAAATGTCTTGGTAACAACTGAATGCACTGTTATGAAATGTTCTCTTGATGTTGAGAAGATGAATCCAAATGAAACCTTTCTAGGATGACAGGCAGGATTCATTTTCCAGCAATTGCATCAGTTCAGCGATGAGATTGAGGCTTAGATACAATGCTAACTTTCATGCTAATGGTAGCCTTGGTGAGATTCTCTCAAATGCTTGTTTATTAATTTTTTTCATATCTTATTTAGTCAGAAATGTTTTCTTTTTGGGATCCATAATTCCATCAAGAATCAGGATCACACAACTAAGTCAAACATTTTGAAAATGTTTTGATCTAAGCGTTAAAGACAAGATAAGACAAGATGAAATGAGACAAGATGAGATGAGACAAGATGAGAATAGATGAGACAAGACGAGACAAGATTAGACAAGACAAGATGGGACTAGATAAAATGACACTAGATGAGAGGAGAAAAGACAACGTGAGATGACACAAGATGAGACGAGATGAGACTAGATAAGATTAGACTAGATGAGATAAAATGAGATGAAATGAGATGAGAAGAGATTAGATGAGACGAGACAAGACGAGACGATGAGACAAGATTAGACAAGACGAGATGGGACAAGATGAGACAAAATGAAATGAGACTAGACAAGATTAGACTAGATGGGATGAGACTAGACTGGATGAGATGAGTTTTGTTAATCAAATGAAGGTGTTGTGGCATTAGATATTAAATTAAACAACAAAAGAATAAGAACAAAATGATGAGTTAAAAGTCATTTAAATGGATTTCGATCACATAGTCAGGAAGTCAGAGTTTCTTTTTGAATCTGATTGCAGATAAAAATAAATTAACTTAAAAAACGTGCATCATACACACACACACACACACACACACACACACACACACACACACACACACACACACACACACACACACTGCAGTAGGTTTGATGGTGCGTCTGTTCTGCAGGTTGTTGTCTGGAGATGAAGCTGTGTCTCCTTGTCTTCGTTCTTTGTCTCTGCTGTTTGGGGCTGACGGTAAGAACCTTCTTGTTCCCTTCATTAAAGTTCTTAACCTGACTTAAATCAGCTCTACTCTTCTCCTGTCCTCAGGAGGAACCAAGTCCAGGTCCTGATGCGCCAAGTCGTGTTGATGAGGAGGAGGAAATGGACCACTGCGGAGGGAAGAAGTTGTTCAGTCCTGAGGAGCGACGGTCGATAGGGGGCGCCGTAGAGCAACTGGGTTTACAGCTGCTGGGACACCTTCCTGTCGGTCCACAGCAGCCGAATGTTGTCCTGTCACCTCTCAGCGTGGCTTATGCTCTCGCTCATCTCACTTTAGGTCTCTCAGTTTCATTTTGTTTCTTAACAACCTGTCGACATGGCAACCGTTTCCAATCCTTCATCCGCAAAATGTCTGCAATAAGATACTTCAGCTGCAGTTGCTGCCTTTAATGGATTCATCTATGATGAAGCACATCAAAACTTCCCCTACTTTAGTTGAAGCATCCGTCTAAAAGACCAGAACAGCTTCTTTTAATAGCATGCTAAGGTGCTAACAAGCACTTTTACCCACCCTGAGCTTTGAATTTTGACGTTGTTTTGTTTCTCAGGCGCTCGCAACGAGACAGAGAAGCTGTTGCTCAAGAGCCTGCACGCCGACAGTCTGCCTTGTTACCATCACATACTGGGAGGCCTTCTACCTCATTTTAGAAACACATCGCTGGACGTGGCAACACGCATGTACCTGAGACCAGGTTTGCAGTGAAGTGCTTTAAATCAATGATGGTTTTTTAATAGCTTTGGAAGAAGATTTATTTAATTCATTTATTTTCCGTTTTCTCTCCAGGATTTGAAGTGAAGTTGTCTTTCGTTGAAGACTCTCTGGCCAGGTACCGACTACAGTCCAGCCTTATACAGAGTCATTTGTTGAAACTTGAATGAATTCTATCCTACACACATCTGGCTCACTGAGAAGAAGTGGAGTTTATAAATGAACAATGAATGAGGCGAGAGGTTGACCGCTAGACGGGTAAAGGGTAAAACATTCGGAGTATGACTGAAGGACTTTTAAGCATTAAAAAAAATTTGTTTCTTCCTCAGGTACCAATCACGGCCTGCCCCTCTCATCTCTGTGGAAGAGGTCAACCAATGGGTGGAAAACGCCACCAATGGTCACATCCCAAACTTCCTGGAGAGCATTCCACATGACGTGGTGCTGATGCTGATGAACGCTATGTACTTCAAAGGTGAACTATTTCACCAATGACCCTGATTTAAATAGTCACAGTTCAGCTGGTGTCACTTTTATCAACGTTTCAACTTATTCTATGGCACAGATGATCAAACCGGCTCATTTTGCTCTTGCCCACATAGCAACCCTTCCACTAGCAAACAAAAATCTAGTGCTTAGTTAAACAAGCTTTCACTTGCACTGTTGGAGCGTACTCATGAGTCATTAGATTCACATCAACAGGTTCACTTCTTTACAGGGAGTCTGAATGACTTGATTAGGGTCTGGTGGTCACAATCCGAAGCAAAAAGCATCGTGCCATCATGATGCAATTATTGTGTGGTTGTCCTTAAATGAAGTAGCAATGAAGCTCAGTGTGTTGATCTCTGAATCAGGAACTGGGGTGGGATTACATACGTTCTCTTCTTCCCACTCCCTTTCAGGCAGAATTGTATTGTTGAGTTATGATCTTTGCTTATTTATTTGCTTATTTAATTATTTTGTTCTTTGTTTTTTTTGTTTTTTGTTTTTTCCTTGCCTTGCCTGAAAAAAAAAAGAATAACTAACTATCATCAGCAAACTGTTTACTGTATGTACCATCCTAATAAGACCAAACCAGGTAGTATTCACTTCAGAAGGGCTCCTTCACATGTTGACCCTAGAATCACAATCTGATCTGCTCTCTCCTGACCTTGAATCTTGTGCTTCACATATTTTTTTTTACTTGAGTTCAGGCTGTCTTGATTCCTTCTTGGTCTCTTGGTGTGTTCAGGTGAATGGCAAACACGATTCAACCCCCAGGCGACCTCTAAAGGAGTGTTCTACCTGGACAACCAGAACTCTGTGTCGGTGGACATGATGAAGTCTGCCCAGTACCCTCTCCGCTTGATGGGAGATCCTGAACTGGATGCACAGGTAACACAGTGTTAGCATGGGGACCTCTGTGATGATGGTATATTGTTTGCCATCATTAAATTATATGAAGGGATTAAAACAGTAATTCTCTCTTACAGGTTGCCAGTTTTGCCTTTAAGGGAAACACCAGCCTGTTAATTGTCATGCCATTGCCAGGCAGAGGAAACGTGTCATCAGTGCTGCCCAAACTGAACATCTCTGACCTTTACAGACGTCTACCTCAGGAGAAGCTATTGCAGGTCAGCCTCCCCAAGCTGAAGCTTCAGTTTCACAAGGAGCTCCAGGAACCACTGACCAGCATGGGTGAGAGAACTGTATTCACTCATTAAGACAGGAAGGAATGATTCATGAACATATGGCAACCGATTAGTCTCCTCAAGGAGCTCTCAAAATGTTTTTGAAGCAAAAGTTCAAGGTGTGAATAACAAGATGGAATGAGATATGGCCCTCTTTTTCTCTCTTCCAGGTCTTGGCTCTCTGTTTTCAGGCCCAAATCTATCGGGGATATCGGACTTCCCTCTGGTAGTGAGCAGCGTCCGCCACGCCAGCACCATAGAAGTCAGTGAGGAAGGTGTGGAGGCGGCCGCCACCACTGTTGTCACTGCCACGCGTTCTATCTCTCTCTTCTCGGTCAACTCTCCCTTTGTCTTTGCCCTCGTCGATGATGCCTCCATGACCCCTCTGTTCCTGGGCGTTGTCACAAACCCTGCACCTGACAACGATAAGATGGTCAACGATGATCCCAGTGGCAACAACACCATGAGTGACCAGCCTGTGGTGGAGAACAGCGACGACACGTCTTGCAGGAAGCTTGAACCAGAAGAAGGGGCTAGCATGCAGTCATGTAGCGCCCCTGCTGGTGAGGACGAGCAACTGCAGCATTGACTGAACCAGAAATAACAAGGATACTAAAACAAATGACTGTACCTGCTTGAAATTATAGTTTTCAAACAAAGAAATTGAGTTGTTTGAAGATCTTTTGTAGGCGTTTGTCAGCACAGAACATCAGTATTGCTCAAAAGCATTGTACTTCTGAATGGAAAAATACAAGTGAACAATCATAGTGATCAGCATTATGTATTATGTGGTATTGGAATTCATATGAGGTGCTGTCATTGTACAAGATGCATAGATTCATTCAATTTTATAAAAATTACCTGGCTGTAATTTTTATAAAATTGTTAGAATGAAAAGAGACCTTAAAAAAAACCTTTCAAACATCTTGTTTATTCATAAGTCTGCTTTGCAATGTGGTCATTTCAGTTTGATATTCAGTCCCACTAAATAAAATGTTGACAGAAAAAGGGTATCTGTGTTGTCAAAAGCATATTTTAAAACAACAACTTTTATTTGTTTTCAGTAGATTAGCTTGAAGAAGAAAAATTCAACATTTAACCAATAAAAAAAAAAGTTATTTTTCTGATTTGGGATTCTGCCTTTGATATTATAATTTATAAATGGATTAAATCTCAGCAGAGTTCATATTGACAGCCAGGTAATGCTACTGAACTTTCTTATTTTATGTTCTGTCTCAAAAGATTTAGTGGTTATCTTTTCAGCATTTTATTTTTTATCAGGAAAAATATCACCAAATGTTCACTAAAAGCTTTCTTGGATATGGATCTTCATCCAGGTTAATGAGGGCTCATCTGAGCCAAAACCCTCCATATGTTTCATGCATAGGTTATTTTTAAAAATCAGAAGTTCTGAGGAGGTACCAACAAGAACATGTCATTCCTTTGTCATTCCAGACATAATATGTTGTAATGTGGTTATATGGTGGTGTTAGGATTTGTATATTTAGGGGGTAATAGTTTATATCAGGATTTTAAAAAAAACTGGGTTCAAAAATCTCTGGGGTCAATCTGCAGGACTATTAGAATCTGAATGTTTGATACACCCCAGAGGACAAATGAGGACAAGCCCGGGATGTCCTAATTTTCCTGGGACGTCCTCATTCTGGATTACCTCCAGAAGATGTTGCCACACAGTCTTAAAAGGCTCCAGAGATGGATGCGAGCAGTAGTGATTTTTTTGGAGACAGGATATGTCTGGGCTTCATACCTCGAACCATTTCAGCTTCTCCTCATTTCTGTCCAAACAGCTTTCTGAATTCGTAGGATTCGCTCTCTGTGCGTTTTTTTCCCCATCTTGCTGGCGCGCCCCCGGCGCTCTGTTGGCAGCAGCGGAGACGCGCACCGCTGTGGGCGCAGATCCAGGAGGCGTTATTGGGTCGAGGCCCCGTCTGGTCTGCAGAGAGAAAGAGAGAGTCTGAGAGACGTAGACCGTCCGGGAACTGAGGAGAGGTGAGTGCTTCTTTACGCGTCGTTGGTCAATTTTACGCACGACTTTTGCGTTTTGACGCCACCGTAGTTTGTTCGATAGATTTAAATTGATAAACTATCAATGTTCTGGATGTGGATTGGACAAGATGTGTGAGCTGTACTTCTGTTCAGGCTGCATGTGTAACAGAAATGAAGCATCCAGTAATGAACCCGCGAAGGTTTCAGAGTTAATTGAATTAATAAATCTTCAAGACAATTTTGTGATGGTTTGAACTGACAGAAACTTTCTCAACTTCAGTCCAACTTTTCCATCTCAGCTCCGTGCCAAGAAACGACCACAGCGGGAGCGCTTCCAACTTTATGTAATCGTTTACTTTGGGGTTGATTGTCTTAATATGCATGAAAACTTAAATATCTTGTGAATTCTTCAGCTTGTGTTGATTGAAAACATTCAACATAGACTATAAGGGTCCATAAACCCGGTGCAAAGAACGTTCCTGCAGTTCTGTGGAACAATTTGGGGTTCATGACCTGGACTTAAAAAAAAGTCCAGAGTGACATCAGACAGTTGATGAGCAGCCAATGAGAAAACAGTCCTATGAGACAGGAGACAAGCTCCTGCAGTAGATAAGGGGTCTGCTGTGTCAGCAGTTTGTCTCCAGTCAGCAGGAGCAGGGGATAGAATAGGCACACACAATTCAAAGTTTAATAAAGTTTTAATTTACTTATTTTCGAGAATCCCATGTTGTCTCCATGCGTCTTGCATTCAGGTGTCCTTCTGATCAGTGATCTAGAGCAGATGTCAAAACTAAAGCAAGCATGGCCGTACTTATAATTATAAAGGTTATTTCTAGTTTTGCTTTTGTATGAATATAATTTCCTCGTTATTTCTGTCCTGATCTGTTTTCTTGACTGGTTGCATCAATGCAAAAAAACAAACAGTGAGAATAAAATAATAAAAGTTGTGGGTTGTTTTTTTTTTCTTTTTCTTTTTGCATGTTAGTTTACTGGAAGAACCAAAATCACTACCCCTCTCATCCAGTTATTTTTCCTTCTTAGTTGATTTTGTTTCAGAAAAATGCGAAAAAAAATCTCAACACATGTTGATCGAGCAATATAATAATACAATAAAATAAGAATGTGACTATTCCATTATATAGTCAATTTTTAATGTCAATCTTCTCTTCCATAATGTTTTTAGAATATGATAGTAAATTTGGCTTTTTGGAGCTGAGTGAGAAAAAAATCAGAATATCAATGAAAGCCAGGAGAAACTGAAGCCTCTGAGCTTTTTGGACACCATGTCTGGATTTCCTGTCAGTCCCTTCCCCCGTGTGTGTGTGTGTGTGTGTGTGTGTGTGTGTGTGTGTGTGTGTGTGTGTTCGTGTGCGCATGTTGAATTGCAGATGACAGATGTTCATTTTTATGAAACCACAGCGACCAGCTCCAGATGTGTGCAGTGGAACAAAAGAGACATTGTGTGTGAGTGTGTGTGTCTGTGTGTGTGTGTGTGTATGAATGTCAGTGACCTTTTTCCTCTCTCTGTTTCAGAAAAAATCAATACCAGATCAGTGTGTGCATATTCACCAGCCTGATGATTCAATATTACACACTTTCTTTCACTTAGCTGAAAGTTAAATTTTATTGGTAGTCAGGAAGGGAGGAATGGACTGGACAGGAAGTAGGAAGGAAAAAGCCATCAAGAAACCTGAACCCATATAGCATTAACCAATTTACCTTAAAAAAAAACCACAAATACGTTTATGTTCTGAAACAAACGTACTGATATATATTTATCCAGCACAGAAACTCTGAAACATTTTCCAAATAAAACACCGTTGGGTTTTTTAGAGGTGCTCTGTCTCAGATTGTTTCCTGTCTTCCAGGATGAAGGGAACAACTTTCCTGCTGGTGCTTGGAGTCGTCCTGAGCTTCTGCCAGGCTCAGGTACTCACATCTCCAGGTTTCCATCTGTCTCACATCTGCAAACCATATATTTAAGTAAAAGAATCCCTCTGACTCAGTTTTAAGAGAAACATACTGTCGGTTGCCCTGGGAAACGGTTGATGATATGCCAGCCCTTCATCTGACTGTCTTTATTGATGGGTTCCAGTTGGAGCCGGAGGGCGAGGAGGCAGGAGCGGAGGAGGAACACGTGGAGCTCTTCACCACTCCTCAGACTAAGTTGGGCGCCGCCACCTCAGACTTCGGCTACAACCTCTTCCGGGCTCTGGCAAGCAGCGAAGCAGCAACCAACGTCTTCCTGTCGCCCATTAGTGTGTCTGCGGTGATGACGCAGATCTCCATGGGTGAATAGACAAACACACAACACATCCAACCCAAACCAGTGTTTTGATTTGACTTCCATGGCTGTCTCAACATTACATCCCTCACTTTGTAATGTCCCTCCTGTCCTCCAGGGGGGTCTGAGAATGCTCAGAGACAGTTGTTCCGGGCTCTGAGGTACCACACCTTACAGGACCCACAGCTCCACAACACCCTCAAAGACCTGCTGACCTCGGTCAGGGCCCCCGGCAAAGGCCTGAGCACCGCGGCGCGCCTCTACTTGGCACGACGTGAGTTCATGCAGGGAAGTGGAAAAATGAAAAAATGTGTATTGACCATCCTCATAGGACGGTTAGACGTGTTTTCAGGGGTTCCCTGTTAAATCCTTTGTGACAAAAGCTTCCAAAAGCTTCCACAGATTTCTAACCATTAATTGAATATCCATAGATCCATTTAATTTGACCACAATTATTTGTGAATATCTGGCTGATTGAGCTGTCTGGGTTTAGGACTTAATCCGAAGCAGGAATTCCTGAGTCTCGTGGAGCAGCAGTATGGAGTTCGACCCAAACCCTTGCAGGGAGGAAGTAGAGACATGAATGAAATCAACCAGTGGGTGTCTCAGCAGACTGGAGGGAAAGTCCAGCGCGTCTTGACAAAGCCCTTCCCCAAAAACCCCGGACTAAACGCCGTGAGCGCCGCCTACTTTAAAGGTACAATCTTCTAATTGTAGGAAAGCTCCTCGGCTGGTGCTTCAGTTTTAAAGTCTGTCTGACTGTAAACAGGGAGGTGGGTGACTCGGTTCGGTCAGAGTGGAGCCATGGAGAATTTCCAGGTCGATGGCGGCTCACCGGTCCGTATTCCCATGCTGCAACAGGATAATTACCCCATAAAGATGGGTATTGACTCAGATTTGAGCTGCACGGTGAGTGTGTGCATGGCTGAATCGTCTATCCAGTCTTCACCAGCCCATAATGCTTAACTCTCTGAGACCTCCTCCATCCAGATTGCCCAGATCCAGATGCAGGACGCGGTCAGCATGTTTGTCTTCCTACCTGACGACGTGACCTCCAACATGACACTGCTGGAGGAGAGCCTGAGTGCCGAGTTTGTTCAGGACCTCTCCATGACGCTCCTTCCTGCCCAGGTGTCCCTCACCCTACCGGCTCTGAGGCTCAGCTACTCCAAAAACCTGCAGCCCCTTCTCGGTGACCTGGGTGAGTCCAACAAGCAAAGACCTTGGAAGCGTGGATACAAGTAGCGTTTGCGTTCATATCTATTTCAGACACTTTCAGGGTGTTAAAGCAGCTGGAACATCTATTCACCTTCCCTCCTTTTCCCCTGCAGGTCTCTCTGAATGGCTTGCAAACACTGACCTAGAGAAGATCTCCTCAAGGCCTGCTAAACTTAACACTGTCAATCACAAGGTTGTCATGGAGATGGCGCCAGAGGGGAACCAATACCCTGGTACCACATCAACAGCAAACCTGAACTACCGAGTGAACCGTCCCTTCCTCTTCCTAATCCGGGATGAAACATCAGGAGCGCTGCTCTTCATTGGTAGGGTGGTCAACCCCAGTGGCCTGACGATATAATGCACACACACACACACACACACACACACTCACATACAAACACACACACAGATAATTTGCTTGTATGGGATTCCTTACTTTTCATGTTGAAACACATTAATCTCACAGGACACACAAACACGCTGACGATACTCTGAGTAAACAAAGGATCGTTTTGTCAAAGAAATCAAATGTTGTCACGTGTTCAAAATTTAAAAAATAAAAGATAAACATGACAATGAATCAAACCTTTCTTGCGTCCGTGTTGTACTTTCACCAGCGGTTTGTTTCCAGGTTTACACAAAAACCACTCAATAAACTTTCTTGTGCAGAGCTTTTGGTATGTTCCACGGAAGAACCCACTAAAGTTTGGAGCTAATCCAGGAAGATTAAACTGTTAAACCTGAAGAACCTTTATGACACCGAAAATGTAGATACAAGTGCAGAAAGGTCTATCAAGGGAACTTCTAATAGTCCACTAATTAGAGCTTGATTTTCATTCTGATTAAAATAAAAAACGTAAAAGTCAAACTTCTGCTCCTTCTGGACGCTGAACTCTGATCACTTTTCCTTTAAAACGCTTGGTGCTGTTTTTGGAATGATGTGTGTTAACAGGTCAAAACCACAGCGGTTTTCCATAGCTCTACAAAAAAAGAGGTCGGTGTACATGTGAAGAGGGAGGCTGCTTTTTGTGTGTTCCTGTGAGTTTTGGTGCACACATGTGGTCTGGATTTTCCACACAGTCAGAGATTCCTGAGGTTTCTGTCCCAGAAGTGAGCTGAGCCTGACCGTCCTCAGTGCTGCAGAAATACACATTTAAATCCTCTCTGTGTTCTCAGGATGACACAATAATTAAATGAATGCTGACACTGGACTGGTTTCATAGAACCGAAGCAGCACACTGATGACTCTGGACCTGAAAGACCAGAACCACAGAGTCTGGTTTGTGTGTCTGTGGCAGGCAGCCCCTAAAAATGTTGGCTCCCTGTTGTGTTTCTGCGTTTTTGCCCCACAGCTTTTTGAAGTGGGGGTGGGGGCCAGACGTGAAGGCTGGTGTTGTTTTTCTGCAGCATAGCAAAAGGGTGGAAAGGTCGGCATGTCGGTTCTGATTTTGACCCTGAGACAACACTGACAAACCCGTGACCTTCATGTTCTCTCTGGAAACTTTCATGTGTTAAATAATTTTTAAATGTGGTGGGGTCACGTGACTCACCTGTTTGGATTAGTGGACCCGGAACACCTGTTTTCTGGTTCTCTTCAGTCTGCTCTTTTGCTCTCTGCTGGTTTGCCCGTGTTGTTTTAGGGTCACGGTCTGATTCTCACACACATTCCTGACTCTCCACCCAACAAGTAAACGCATGTCTTGTCTTCTGTTGTCTGAGTGAGGTCATGTCTCCACTAGAGGGAGACACTCACCCACTAAAACTCCTTCACAGCTCCACACAAACGAGTAAACCACATTCTTCAGGTACAAAAGCATCAGGTTGATGGATGCAGTCAGTTGTCCATGGAGTGCGGGGCGTTTGAACCCGTGATGGCAGACATTCAAGAGGAAATTGCAGAAACATTAAAGAAAAGCAGGAACAGGAAACCTACTGAGGGTCAGGGGTCAGCTGAGGGAGGCCACTGACCCAGCCTTAAAGGAACAGTTAAGTTAAACTATCAGGGAAATTAAATCAAGCAGACAAATGTGTGTGAACACACAGCAGTCAGATGGACGACAGCGATAGCTTTGTTGTTGTTTTCCAGGTGGCTATCATTAGCATTCTGATTGAAGGAAGGCCATAAAGACAAGTATCTGTTCATAGTTGCACTGATTCATCTTCACAATATGAATTATTCTTTTCTGGAACATTTTGGTGGGATAATACTGCTAGCGCTGGTAGCCACATCCACCCAGATGTATCTGGAAAGGAGTCATATCAGCTGCTCTCTGGGGTGGGGTGACATTTGGAGCTCAAGTGCATCGATGAACCATCGGGATGGGACTCTGTAAGCTAATGAGATGCTTGGCTCACAGGTCTAGAGTTGCTTTATTGCTCTTGTTGGTGTCGTGCATGAAGATAAGGTATGCCTCTTTGGACCAAAACATGTGTCACGTGATCCCGCTCTGCAGGTGGTGAAGCAGAGCAGCAGGTCACATGTTCAGACCTGCAGCAGAAACGCTCCAACTGTCACATAGAGCAGACATGGATGTTACTGCTCCTGTGACTGAAACCGGCTGCCTGGGCTTGTTCGTTGTGCAATGAAGTGTAATAAATCACTTTAGAGCAACGGTGGGCATTTTTTAAACACATTTAGACCACAACATACCTGCAAATGTAAGACCATAGTTTCAGTTTCACTATGTGTTGTTCAGTTTCTCTGTTTTAATACATTATTAGCTAAATAATAGCATGTTAGCATTAGTTTTAACACCTCAAGAATTTTAAGAAGCATTTGGGGACTTCCAGGTTCAGACACAAACTACGTTTGTAAGTATTTTAGTTCAAAGTGATGAAATATATCAAAATATATAGAAAAGCTCCTTTTATGGATTCCGACTATCGTGTCTGTATTTTATAGATCAGCTCCGTCTTTATCAGCAGTAGCAGAAAAAGTCTTTAAATGTCTTGGCATTTTTGTGCTGATAGCTACAACCTGGAATCTTTACATCATATTATTCACATGAACTCATTGAGCTCCATCCATGTTACCTGGAAAGACATAAACGTCCCAGTGGACCTCAGGCTGACCGGAGAAACACTCCACAGTAAACACAGTAACTCATAGCTTTGGTAGAAGTTTCCAACCATCAGCTCAAACTCCCTGAAACTCCCTTTCTCCTCCTTCAGCCTTTCTGTCTTTTCGCCTTCCCCTTTTCTTTTTCGTGTGATTCTTCACGTCTTGATACTCGTCTTTTGTTTTTCGGTGGATGAAACGTTCTCCCCCGTTTTCTCCCCCGTCACCAGCTAGTATCCTCCTTTGCTCTCCGGCTGCGGTTCTTGCCGTTTAGCTTTCCTATGCAGAACCACGAGTGTCAGCATGAAACACAGCAAACCTCCGAACGCGAAGATCACCTGTACACCCAGGAACCTGCACAAAAAAAACACAGGAAGTGAGGAGCAGGAGCAGATGAGCAGGAGCCTCCTTTGTGTGACCCCTGAATCAGCGGTTCCTGCTTCCATCCTGACTCACCTGTGCCTGAACTGGTCCAGGTTGTAGTACAAACAGGAAGTCGACTTGCCACACTTTCTGCCCCATAGGATGCAGGTGGTGTCGATGACGGTGCCGTAGAGCACCGGGCCGGGCATGAAGGCTATGACCCCGGGGTGAAAAAGGGAAGGACCCAAGACAAAACCAAACAAAACAGTGGGAAATAAATTAATGAATAAAACCTCCCAGATTCCAGCACAGACATGAGATGAGGCAGATGACTGTCAGGTCTGATGTGCCTGGCTCAAGGTTCTGGTAAAGAAGTGACTGTTGGACTCACCCAGCACTCTGAACAGCATGTACTGAACCCCCACTGCGAAAGACTTGTCTTCTGTGGGGACCGTCCTGCAGCAGAGACACAAACATCAGTTTATAACCCAGACATGGAACACATGTTGGACCAGAGAGTGATGCAGAGACCACAGCTCCAGACCATCACGGGCGTCTTGTCCAAACCCTGGGGGTTTCATTTATTTAACACTAAATCACAACCCATGGTAAGTCATTTAAGTTCAAACTGTCAAACCGGGTTGTTCATCTGGTTGTGTTTAGTGTAGCTGACCTGGCCTGCCTTGTTGTCCTGTAGGACACACCAGAGACGGGGGCAGAGTTCAAAAATAGAAACCCGGAATGGAGGACAATGCTGCATTCGCCCCAAATAAACAAGGGAATGAAAAAATGAATGAATGTATGATGGCCCCCGATAGTTCTGTCATGATCTTAGGAATGAGGATGTGGTAGAAAAGTCCAAAAACGTCTCTTAATGCAAAAGGAACGTTACAGACCAACCCCTCCCCCAATTTTCTGCAGTGATTTCACAACCGTTTGGAATTTATTTGAATGTTTTGCAGCTGGACTCAGTGAATACTGAGAAGACCTTCCCTTTTAGAACATATGAGAACATTTCCTTTCATAGAAACATTCAGATAACAGAACTGAAGCTTGATCTTAATCAGACTCTCAGAAGAGCGTGGAGCACAACACAATAACTGTTTTTTGTCGTTAGTTGTTGTAATTATACATAAACCTGTTTATACTGTCAATAATCAATAAAAAATATTTAACATTCTAAAAGCAAACGTGAGTCTGAGGAGGAAGAGGAGCAGCAGGTGGAGAGACGGGAGAAGGAGCTCAGGATGGGGGGGAATGAAGCTATTCCCAGATCTCTACATTCCTACCTGAGGATCATCATGAAGGAGGGGGTCTGGGAGAGGGAGGCGATGAAGCTGGTGATACCCAGCATGGCCATGAAGGGGAGAAGGAGGTCAGAGCATCCGCTGCTGCAGGTACCTGGAGAGGCACGGCCGAGGCCACCCACACACTGACACTCAGTGTAGTTCTACACAAAGAGACACACACACAGGAAGTCCTTACTGTATAGCAGGAAACCAGTCAGTAGCATGTGCTGCTAGTTAGCATCTGTTTTTCTGAATATCTTCAATAAAAGCCGATCAAACAAACACAATGTCATTTCCTGTACTGTGGACTCATTTCTCATGCACTCTCGTTTTTGTGCTTGCCAACGTTGATTTATTTTCAACACAAAAACAAATGAGGGACAGCACATGTTAGAGGTTCTGGAGATAAAGTCAGAGAGGCCAGACTGAGATGGTTTGGACATGTCCAGAGGAGAGATAGTGAATATATTGGTAGAAGGATGCTGAGTTTTGAACTGCCAGGCAGGAGGCCTAGAGGAAGACCAAAGAGGAGGTTTATGGATGTAGTGAAAGAGGACATGAAGGTAGTTGGTGTGAGAGAAGAGGATGCAGAGGACAGGGTTAGATGGAGGCAACTGATTCGCTGTGGCGACCCCTGAAGGGAAAAGCTGAAAGGAGAAGAAGATCCAAATGTCAAAAAAAAGGTTTCACTTCCAAGAAGCAGGAAGTGGCACATTTTCATTTTCCTGTTGCCCCGTTATTTATGGGTCAAGATTGCCAGGTCAGCTTTTTGTTTTTGAGGGCTCGACAACAAAGATTTGTGTGATTAAAAATTCAAAGAGAGGTTGTTCTAGATATTCTTTTCTGCTACAAATCCTTCAGTTGTGTCACAGAGCTTTGTTTGACATTTCTTTCACATGAATCCATTTCCACAGATCCAGGTTGGCAAGTTGGGAAATAAAATCAGGGAGGAGGAAGAAGGAGGAGGAGGAGGAGAAGGGCCTCAGCATCAGAAAATTAAGATGAGATGTGTCTGAGCTGAACAAGAACCTGAACCTGAACAAGTTGAAGGAAATGTCAAATTTAGAAAAGAAAACAAAGAACTCCAAAACTGAGCGTCTTACTATGATGGTATTATCTATTTCCATGGTGATACATCCGGCATGGCAGGGAGACCTGAACTCCACTCCATCTGATCCGCAGACCGGGTTAAACGCCTCTTCAGGACACCGACACCCAGCGCTACACAACAACCCACGAGAGCTGAAAACACACAAAAATAAGTGCTATTTCTGCAGTGAACTCTGATTCCTCTGATGGTGAATCTGTTTCCTTATTTCCCTGTTATTGGTGGAATTATTTAGCAGTTAGTGAAGGAATTAGTCAACTTCCAAATACCTGTTTGGAAACACTCCTGCAACGTTCTGAGTCGAGCAGCCGATGAACAGCATGGGTATGATGGAGAACATGCAGAGGAAGATGGCGGCGGTGCACAACCTGCCGGCACCACTGACGGAGAGACTCAACCTCCTCATCACAACCCCACCCAGGACGGTGCCCACTACTGCCAGAGGAATACACACCCCTCCTGGGAGAATGAAACGAGGATTTTTTGTCACAGCTTTTGTGAGTAAAACTAATAATTATTTTTATTGAAGTTACTGAGACTCACCGATCATCATGCTGGACACGGACACAGTCTGGTTGAACTGTCTTTCTATGAACTTGGCCATAAAGGTGGCAAGGCCCGCCAGCAGCGCTGCCAGGTTGACCTGGGCCAGAACCACCAGCAGGTAGACGGGGCTCCGCAGCGTTCTTAGAGCGATGCGAGGAAAACCTGAGGGACAGTGGAGGAGATGATGAGACCCAATGGGTGGAGACATTACTTCTTCAACCCTCACAGCATTATGGGATATCTCATAACCCTCAAAACCCAAGATCTTCATTAACATCTGTCTTAGTGCTGACAATAAAACACTTATGTCCCAGTGACCTCTGTAGATGACCTCTAGTTGCCACAGACGCAGCTATATCAGACAGGAAACAGAAGCGGAGTCTTACTTTTGAGGAACTGAAGGAGGGAGAGTTCCTGGAGGGGGTTCTTCTGCTGGTGACAGTCTTGTGTGGACTCAGCATCGTCTGCGTCGTCCTGGACAAATATGGAAGCAGAACATCATGATAGACTTTTTTTTTTTTTTTTTACTGTATATTTCAACACCCCTCCATTAGCAGTTGCTGCTTTTAGAAGGCTACAGAATGCAAGAGAGGTTTACATTTAACCGCTCTACAAGACGCTTCAGATTAGCCTCTGGTTAAATTTAACACATCAGCTGGAAGTCTCAGGCCTGGAGGTGCAGCTCTTGATTTATTCACTGAAATATGAGCAAGCATTCTGGAAGGCTTCCAAGAAAATTATTTCCTTGGCAGCACATTCAGGATCATAAAAGAGCTGTAGATGAATCCACTGCAAAAAATGCCAGTAAATGCTTTTATTTGTTGAGAATCAACAGGATATTTATCTTTAATGATGCAAGCCATCATCCCTTCTGTGTTAATGTCCAGTTTTCATTCAAAGGTTTTTTTGTCCTTCACATTGTCAGGAAATCAAAGATATTTGGTCTCTCATTGTACAACTGTCCAGTATTGTGGTGAGTGCAGTTTGTTCAAAGTAACTAAACTCCTAGATGTCATGGATGCTGACAGACTCTTTGTTCACCTCTTTTGACATGTTTCTGGGGAAGAAGAAGTATGGCAAGGCTGTGAGGAAGAGGAGGCAGGCCGCCACCAGGAACCCGAGCCACCAAGCTCCGACCCATCGCAGGTCCCGAGGGTTCAACTTGATTTGGTCTGTCACGAAACAACAAAACCATCCATCCAATCATTAGTCAAATGATTGCACGCCGTTTCAAGGCAGAACTGAATCCATTTAAAGAAAACAAGCTGGCCGACAATTATTCAACCAATAAGAAAAAATGTCTATGCCGTGGTGATCTACCTTTAGGCTCTCGATATACGGTTGTCGTTCTTTTCCCACGCCATGGAGGCGTTTACACAAGTTTTGCATGTTTGGGTTTAATGTTTGCTGTTCAGCTGGATATGAGCTCATAGCAACACTTTCTTAGTGAACATACAATTTATGCATAAACATTGCATGCATAAACACATGCAATATTCACATGCCTGCACACACACACACACACACACACACACACACACACTGTGACTTCACCTTTGCCCTCCATTAACACACCCCACACAGTATCGGAAAACACACTATTGTGTAAAATACTCCTCTGAAAAGCACAAAGCTGCAGTAATTTAAGAGGCACTGCACAAACAGAGCGTTTAAGTTTCACAGAACATCAGCAAGCGCTCATGTGTATTCTGGAATACATCCCATAATATCATCAGATGCAGCTCAAATGAAAAGAAGAAATCACCCGCATACAAAGCAACAAAATTGACTGGTGCAATTATGTTATGCACATGTTTTTGTTGAATGTAGAGGGTGGACATACTATATGTATATTTACAAATAAATTGATATTTTACAATCAAAAGCACCAGTGTTGTTTTTGTTGTTTAATAGAAGGAACCCACTATTGAAATAAAGTAAATAATATTAGCGTCAGAGTCACTGTTCCGCTGACAAACATTTGTGTTTTTGTCAAGAATTGGTGTTTTTGGTGAAACCAGCCTACATTCTACAGATAATAACCAGACAACAGAAAAAAGTAGAAACAAACTTTTCATAATGCTTTAAAACCGCTAGTAGTGAGTGAGTTAAATATCTCTTGTTCTTCTTTTCCTTTCGGCTTTTCCCTTCAGGGGTCGCCACAGTGAATCAGTTGCCTCCATCTGACTCTGTCTTCTGCATCCTCTTCTCTCACACATTACATCCATAAACCTCCTCTTTGGTCTTCCTCTAGGCCTCCTGCCTGGCAGTTCAAAACTCAGCATCCTTCCACCAATATATCCACTATCCCTCCTCTGACATGTCCAAACCATCTCAGTCTGGCCTCTCTGACTTTATTTCCAAGATCTCTAACATGTGCTGTCCCTCTGATGTACTCATTCTTGATCCTATCCATCCTGGTATCTCCCAGAGAGAACCTCAGCATCTTCATCTCTACTACCTCCAGCTCTGTCTCCTGTCTTTTCCTCAGTGACACTGTCTCTAGACCAAACAACATCGCTGGTCTCACCAGTTTTGTACACCTTTCCTTTCATTTTAGCTGAAACTCTTCTGTCGCACATCACACCTGACACTTGCACGTCCTTCCCATCTCTGTCTCTCTGTCTTGCCAACCGGTATAGATCAGTCTCTCCCTCTTTACTGTCTAACCTAAGATACAAGTCATCATAAGCCCCTTGTTTGGCCTTTGCCAACTATACCTGCACCTTACACTGCATCTCCCTGTACTCCCGTCTACTCTCCTCAGTCCTCTCAGTGTCCCACTTCTTCTTAGCTAACCTCTTTCTCTGTATACACTCCTGTACCTCCTCATTCCACCACCAATTCTCCTTATCTACTTTCCTTCCAGATGACACACCAAGTACTCTCCTACCTGTCTCCCTGATCACATTAGCTGTAGTTGTCCAGTAATCTGGAAGGCCCTCCTGACCACCCAGAGCCTGTCTTAACTCCTTCCTAAAAGTCATGCAACACTCTTCCCTTTTCAGCTTCCACCATTTTGTCCTCTGCTCTGCCTTTGCCTTCTTCATCTTCCTCACCACCAGAGTCATCCTACACACCACCATCCTATGCTGTTTGGCTACACTCTCACCTACCACTACTTTGCAATCACTGATCTCCTTCAGGTTACACCGTCTACACAAGATGTAGTCTACCTGTTTGCTCCTATCTCCACTCGTATAGGTCACCCTATGATCCTGCCTCTTCTGGAAGAAAGTATTCACTACAGCCATTTCCATCCTTTTTGCAAAGTCCACTACCATCTGTCCTTCTGCGTTCCTCTCCTGGATACCAAACCTGCCCATTACCTCCTCATCACCTCTGTTTCCTGCACCAACATGTCCATTGAAGTCTGCACCAATGACAACTCTCTCACTTCTAGGTATGCTCTGCATCACTTCATCAAAGTCCAACCAGATTTTCTCCTTCTCCTCCAGCTCACATCCTACCTGTGGAGCATACCCACTAACAACATTGAACATCACACCATCGATTTCTAGCTTCAGACTCATCACTCTATCTGACAGATTTTTTACCTCCAAGACATTCTTAACAAATTCCTCCTTCAAGATAACTCCTACTCCATTTCTCTTCCTATCTACACCATGACAGAACAACTTGAACCCTGCTCCTAAACTTCTACCCTTGCTACCTTTCCACCTGGTCTCCAGGACACACAGTATGTCTACCTTCCTCCTCTGCATCATGTCAACCAACTCTCTACTTTTTCCTGTCATAGTTCCAACATTCAACATCCCTAATCTCAGTCCTATACTCTTGGCGTTTCTCTTCTCTCTCTTCATGCGAACACACTTTCCTTCTCTCCTTCTTCGACCAACAGTGGTCCAATTTCCACCGGCACCCTGTAGGTCAACAGCACCGATGGCGGTCGTTGTTAACCCGGGCCTCGACCGATCTGGTATGGAAGTCATAGGTTTGATTTGCATACTTGATTTGGCAAAGTGTTACGCCGGATGCCCTTCTTGACGCAACCCTTTGTATTTATCTGGGCTTGGGACCAGCACAATAAGACACTGGCTTGTGTTATCTTGCGGCTACATTGAGTAAGTTAAATATAACAAAGGTTAACAGAGTGAAAATATTTCACAGTCTCTGAATGTCCTAATCCTTAAAGAGCATGGATCTTCATTTGTTGTGTTTTAACCCTGTCAGTTAGTGAGGAAATGACCCACAGTGTATTATTCACACAAACAGGCTGCAATCCTCCACATATCAATCACACTCCAGCTGGGGATCATCAGCTGATCATCTGCTGTCCTCTCACCTTTGGGTATTTTATCAAAGTCGACATAAAAGCGTAACATGAGTGAGCCGGTGATGAAGCCGAAGGCCGGGCCGAAGGCGGTCACAGCGAGAAGGATGCCTGAAAAACAGGGCCAAGAAAATCCTCATGAGACCAAACGTCAGGCGTCTGTCTTCTGTCTACTGGACTGAACTCACAGCTTATATAAAACGCTCTTTGAGCAAGTATTCAGATTTTGATCCCTCAGATTGAGAGGTCATAGAAACAAAATACTATCTCAAAATGAATGAGCAGAGATTGGTATCAGTACTTGGATCTGGTTCAGGTTCAGGCTCGTCAGCTTGCTTTGACAGAACCAAAATAAAAACTGGTTTGTTATGTGAGCAGAGAGCCTGCAGACGTTCCAGGTTAGTGTTATCGTTTGTTATATGACAAACGTTCCCAACATTTGCCTATTGACTGCAAGACAAACTTGCTGTTTGTTTTTCACAACGTGCTGCAGATTTTCTGACCAATCAGAAGCACTGTAAATTTTCCTCATATGCAGCATATTTAATGATTACCACAGGCGCTCCGATAAAAAGAGGACAAACTGCCAGTATGGAAAATGTCGTAAAACCTTAATCACTTAAAGAAGAGAGGAGTCCAAATTTCAAACTCAAAGTCTGCTGTAAAACTATTTTGTAGTTGATTCTGGCAACGTGAAATTTATGTTTCCTCCATGACAGGAAGTCATGGAGGAAATTATATATTCTCCATATTAACGCCAACCTAAACGCCAGGATAAAAACTGATTCTGTGTGTCCACAATTCGTACCAAGGTAGAATGGAGAGTTCTTCTTGCTGGCGTAATCGTCGATGAAGGAGATACCAAAGGGTTGGATGGGAACGGATCCAATACCCAGCAAAAGCTGTCCTAGCAGCAGCAGCGGGTACACCACCTGCTGGGCGGGGTTTTCTTGCAGGCTGCAACTCTGATTGGAGGACGTGGTAGAGAGAGTCCTGTCTGATTGGCAAAGGCCTGAGCTGTTGTCGCTGGGGGCTGGAAGGAGATTGTGAGAGGGTTAAGGACATGTTTGAAAGCATCTTTTAGGGCTAGATGATGTGTCTGTGTGTGTGTTTGATCTCACAGCGGATGCGGTCTGTGTAGTTGTACTGTCCACTCAGAAAATGTGGCATTGCCATTAGAAGCGAGGCTATGCCAGCCAGCAGGGCGCCACCTCCGATGAACCGTGGCCGATGGACCCGGCTCCCGAAAAAACTAACAAAAACTATGAGGAGTGTATTTCCCACCTGCAAGAACAAATAAAAGTTTGATTTGACAGTTAACAAAAGCAGATGAGTTCTAAAATGTTCTGAAATATTAGCACAACATTGCAGATGTTCTATGTTCAGAGTGGATGGGCAGATCAGCAGCAGTGATGTAATAAAACAAAGACCAGAGCAAGCTGGGGAATCTGGTCCTGTACTGACTTCGTTGAAAGAGGCCAGGAGGCCTGACTTCCGGCTGGAGAGGCCGTAGCGTCTCTCGATGGTGGAGATGGAGCTCTTCATGTAGCCTGACACCAGGAGCTGCGCCAGCTGCAGCAGACTGTGGCAAAACACGAAGAACTGCAGGAAAAGAAGACGATCAGAGGAGTGGGTTGGGTTCAGTATGTGTGATTGATTTCTGTATCATAAAGTATTAAATTAGAACTATGTAACCCAATCATAATAAAGGGGCAAAGTAGAAAGAAGGAGAAAAGTAAAAGTAAAATCATGATTCATGCTGAGTCGTGTGACTCAAAGACCTGCAGAGAGGAAATGGTTAAGAGGAAATGTGGAGATCCCAGAGAACAATTCCTGGATGGACTTCAGGAAGACAGGCTGACTATCCTAGGTGAGCAGCTCACTCATCACCCTCTGGGATGCCCTTTCACAGTGGTCACATGTGGTGGAATGAACCAATCAGAGCCAAGTGTCAAGGACGAATGGTGACTCTAAACTTATGTTGCATTGTGAGCCCTATCCGCCTATCAGATTGGCTACCCCTCCAAATCTGCAAGGACAGGAGGATGAAGTGGTGGATGGATAGCTTGAGGAAAATCGATCATAAATGCCTCTAAATTGTTCTTGAATGTTGTTTAACTCAAACTAAAGATAAAGATGTACTAAAGATTACAAATGCTGCACTGAAAACTTGGACAGAAACTGAGAAATTCCAGCTCTGACTCGGTTTAAAGGCAGTTGGCTTGAATTGTTTACCTTTCCCTGCAATTGCACAATTTGCCCAGTCTGTACTTCTTTGTATTTGTATTTCACGATTGCACAACTGTGCTGCGGGATATCTGAATTTTCCTTAGGATCAATAAAGTATCTTTGATTCGAGTGATTTAATTCCCCTAAGAAGGTCATTGACACTTGAAACCCTAGTTTACCTGACTTGATGTCAAAATCAGTCAAGTTTAACCTAAGAAAATGTATTGTCACGTTTGATGAATTGAAATACAAGATGAGCTCATTGAGCTCAGAGCATTTTTATTTTGTTTCTAGAGCTGTGAGTTTATACCGACCCGGGTCCATGGACACAACAATGTGGAGGCAACAAACTCCACTTCTGTTACAAATACACCTCCAATACATTTGGATTCTTTCCTGTCAGATTTGTCTCATTATCTTTCTTAAAAAAATATTTTTAAACTGCATTGGACTCCTGTGTTCCTGTTACTCTGCAGATAACACATGGCAAAGGCAGAACTCTCTCCCTCTCCCAGGAAAATGTTGGTCTGCCTGATTTATGAAAGCTCAAATCCAATGGAGTCTTCTCAGCTGTGTTTTATGTTGAGTTCTGGGTCATCACTCATCAAACAAGATGCAAAGCAGAAGCAAACCTTAACGCTGCTGAAAGGACTCTGGCGCCGGACAGGAAGTCGAGATCCAGATATATTCATGTTGAAGTTGTTGGTCTTCATTATTCAGACCTGAAGATCAGAACACCACCTGTAAATATTCACAGTAAAAACCCACACTGATACCCATTAACTTGTTAATACAGCAAATATCTAGTGACACAGGAGAAGAGCATTCACTTGCAGTCTGAAAATTTTAGGCCAGTCATTCTCTGTTGACACAAAGAGGGCAAAAATGAGAGTGAAAGTTTTTTGACTTGTGCGTTGACATCTGACACACTGGAAAGCCAGAAGGAAGGTCACTGCAGAATAAAAAAATAAAGATGTACAAATAGAGAATGTGTTTACCAAAGCAAACACAAACAACAACCAAAATGGACACAATTTAAATGGAAAAGGGATGCAGGGAAGAATCATAATGAACTCATCAGAGTTCTATCAATTCATATTGGGGGGGGGGGGTCATGGATGTCTGCATCAAATTTAATTTGTTTTGATAAAATAAGAGAAAAAATATGTAGGGGGCTTTTTGTCATTTGATAACACAAACTCATAATTTCAACTGGCAAGGGATGAAAATGGATTAGGAGCAGGAAGAAGAGGCCTCACACAGCAAAGGAATGTCAACAGAATGGAGGTCAGATGCTGATGGTGTGGTTAGCTTCATCTCCAGTAAGCCTTAATGAAACAAGCCGATGTCGACCCAACAAGCAGCCGAAGAGCAGAGACAAACATCTGACATGCCAAGCAAGCACCAGAGGAAATGAGTAGTGGAGAATGTTATCCAAAATAAAGTAGATGATGTTGAATTTAAAAAGAAAAGATTTAAAAACTGTAAAAACCTCATATGTGAATCATGCATTACACTGCTTATGCTCCTGTCTTATGGCCAGAATTAAATGATGTGGTTCTACTGGTTTCATCACTCTCAAAGTGGGGGGGTTAAAAGCTTGGTGCTAAGCAGATAAGAGTCAACATCTTCAAGTTTGATGAATGGCTGAAAAAAAGTTTCATGAGTCAATCTATTTCCAACCCTTATCTTTGCTCATATGTTCTGGACAGTGATCGAGAGACTGAGACTGATTGATAGTGAAAATCTGTTCTCTCTGAAAGGTGGCTGAGCTCATCCAGTCCTCTATTGGCGTAGAGGAGTTTACATCCTTTACATTGCATAGAAGCACTGCAAGTGGTTTGGGCATCTGATAAGAACGTTGCTTTTGGAGGTTTTCCATTTACAAACAGAACTCCCTACATATTTGTGCAAGTTTTCGGTGAGCTCACAGATGTCATCTGATTGGATAAAAAGCAGCGATAACGTCAGTGTTTACGGGCAGTGTCGTGTCAACTCAACACAGTGTAAAACAAGATAAAAGTGAAGCGAAAAGGTGAAGAACCTCATTATCTATGTGAAAGGTATTGATTTCTCAATGTCTATATGATGATGCATATTGATTTTTCCAATATTTAGAATTTCCATGCCAGCATTTATTTTCATCTCGTTAGAGTTAGCTACTGGATCCATTCCAAAATCAATTTATGAAATAACACAAACAGAAAAGGGAGAGGATTTTCTAGAATATGTTTAATCCTGTAGTGTCAATCAGGGCAACTGCATTATGATCACCGGCTTAGGAATCTACATTGACTTACAGTATGGTTTTATTTTAGTTCCACCAAGTTTGACATATTCCCTACTGCCTAGTTTAGTAACTTCTCTAGATGTCAGAGTGGAGACATCGTATTGATGAAATTGAACTCAAAAGTTTTATTTTGCTTCTAAAAATATCTCAATAGCTCATTCATGCATGCTCCTCGGGGAGTTGATGTTTCCTGCAATGACCGCACTTAAAATAGCATCACTGAGCATTGAGTTCTTGATTTGGACACTAATTGTATTTGTTAATTGATAACGTCTTTGTAGAAATCTACCAGCTGGTGATTTTTATTTTTATTTTGCTAATGTATGCATCAGTATCAAATTTTATTGTTTCATATTACAGCTAACAGGTTTTAATAAGATGCAAACAAAATGCTGCTCATAAAGATAGTGAACTACGTAAGACAAAATGGGAAAAGCTCCACCCAAGTACAAACGACTCAAACCTGTGATGCAGCACTAGAGCTACCTAAATGTATTCCTGCAAAAAACAATATAGTCAGAGCAGCACAACTGGATTTTTAGGCAAGTTGAAAAAAGAACTGTCCTGTTTTTGCAAGCTCTAACCTATGAGGTCCCAGCAAGAAGCCGGAGGGGTTCTAGACAGGAATGATTGATTCAGACTCACTCAGAAAGCCGCGCTTCACCCCTCTGATCTTCTCTCGTGGTGTTTTTACCCAACCATTCAGGTTCGCCAGCAGCAGCCCCACAGCCAAGGAAGGAGAGAGGAAATGGAATTTGAACCCACGGTGTTGGAGGCAGGACTTGGAAGTAAGAAGCAGAAAAAGAGAGTAGAAGGAGGGACAGCAGCCAGAAAGTTTACAGACATTTACAGTCTTCAGATACAGCAGGTTCAATAAGGAATTTTTTCACTTAGTGCATGTTTAGTCTGGAGGTTTAGTAGTTTGCTGTAAATGACACCAAACTAACCCTAAACCTTTAAGTTCGTCAGCAGGATTACTGGACACATTTTCACAGATTTCAGTAAAAGGATGGAGTCTGGGCCAGAAAACAAAATCTGTTCAATCTGGATGTGGATCTGGACAAATGCGTAGGATTTTTTTTTTTGTTTTAAATTCCAGGATAAGTCAATTTTTCAACATTTCCCGAATTACAAAACACTTGTTGAAACTGAAACTGAAATAGAGGTTAAATTAAATAACTGGATTATCTTTTTAAGATAATAATAGTCAATGGAAACAACTAGAAAGCTGTGGGATCTGAATAAATCAAACATAATGTTCCTCTTGGTTGACGAATGTCTGTGAAGGTAAGACGGCATGACGTCTGTCTGTGGAGGAATTATTAAACACCCTGGTGTTTTATGAGGCAACTTAGCTATGCAGTAAAAGCACACATTCAAACATCTATTTAACAATTGAGAGGCACAACCTATTTTCCTGTCACATGTTTTCCACCTTAAGAACCCCTAGAGGGCGCTCCACCTCAGTGCCTGATGGGTGTTTACTGTATTACTGCACATGGGTCCTAACCTGACTTTAGCATGACCCTAACCACCAACAAGGGATTCTCCTGTTGGAGTGATTATTTCTGTTGTGACACCATCACATTCAAACATCCATGTGATTTCTGAAATGTGAGAAATTACAGTCTAGTTTTTATCTTTTAATAACTAAAACATTTAATTTAATTTTAAATAAATTCCCTGAGGTTCCAATGAATATTTTCAGAAATTCTACATTTAAAACTCTGTTCAGTACATTTCACACCATAGAACAGTGACAGCACAGCATTGGCTAATATAAATTTTAAAATTAAAACATTTTTTAAAAATCTTGTTTTAACACTGTATTGTGCTTTCTTTAAAATAAAGGCACAGCATTTCACCAACCCTGAAATTATGTCCAACATTTTCTATTAACATGATGAGGAGTGTATGTAAAAATGGATCTGTCACAGTATTTACATATCTATACTTATTTTATGCTCTTTTACAGAATCTTTGTCAGCAAATGTGACAATTTGATCAACTTCGTCTGTGCTGTAATGGACCTTCATCTCTTCACCACGGACTTGACCATGATGTCATTGCACAGATGTTGACGACATCACTGTTTAGTTATCCCATAACACACAGAGGATGTATATGTTTGTGTTTACATCCACTGAACCCAAACTAAGGCCAGAAACACACTGATCATCCCTTCATCTGGTTTGTCCATCCGGATTAAACAGGAAATACTTGGTGGAATGGGGGGGGGGTCTATGGGGAGGATTCAACCTTAACATTAGAGGAACCCCAAAGCCTTTATTTACTAAATTTTTTTCTTTGCATTTTTTGTATTTAGAGATTAATTTAGACTACAGCAGTACAGTTCTTCACAACAGGGGTGAACTGCTGTGTACATGTTAAAATACGTTCATAAAAATGTCACAACATTAATTATGAAATGTGAAAATCCTAAAGAGGCTTAATGTGTTTGTCTGTAGTCTCTGTAGTCCACCCCCCAAGCCCGGTTTCATCAGCACGCGTACAAGTTAACACCTCAGTCATTAATGAGCGCTCATGTTTCTGATACAAAACAGATCATTAATTGGTTCCACCGAGAGCAGATTGTAACAAAATATTTATCAACAGTTTCTCATTGGTAATTATCCCAAAGAGAGAAGCACTAATAGATGTTTATCAGGAATTACATGACGACACCGGTTACAGAAGCTAATGAAAGCTCCAGAGATATACAGCAAAACATCAGGCTGCCGATGTTTCCTCATCGTCAGTTAATCTGATGGAAAGTTACGAAAAGAAAAGCAGGGTGCGGGTCAAAACTTCTAAATCACCACCAGACAAACAAAATAGTCATTAGCAGGCCCCAAACCAGGTTCATGATCAACATCTTAGCATGTCAGCAAAGCAAAGCTAACATAGAACAGTAAACACGTGGTCCAGCTGAGGCTGAGGTGGACATCATCACTTCTACATACTGTTCATGAATTTAGCAAGAATAAATCAATTCATGGTCAGCTTATTTCACAATCATCTTATTTCACACTGGTTCATCCTGAGGGGAGCATGAATTCATGTGACAGCAGATATTCAAAAGTAGCAAGAATCTTAAAGTATGAAGACTAGAAGCAGTTCTGTTCCAACTTGTTTGTGTTTTGCTAAGCTAAACGCGTTTGCTCTTGACACCCAGATAAAATTATTCACTTGGGACAAATATAAATGAAATTACAATTTTATGAAGATCTCATCATTTGCATTCTCCTGCGGGCTGTGTGATGATGGGCTGAGAGACTTCTGCAGGCCAGTGTCTCTGAGGACCTCCATTTCCAACATCCCCTAAATGGCTCAAGGGACTTTTTAATTCAATTGTTCTACTGGACACTGAGATGTCTGGGACCTGCAAGGCCTCCATGGCACTCATCACAGCCAAATGATGGCGTAAAGCCCACAATCTACACAAAGACCAGGGAAGAGGCAAAGAAAGAGACTTCAAAAGTGACTCACGAAACATGTTTCTCCTCTACATATGCTGTGAAATTAAAAAAAATAAAAATATATAGTTAATCTACTCAAAAACATAACAGTTCAGAAGATTGGAACTCCCAGAAAACTTAGGAGTAGGCGAGATGAAAATATGGTGATGCCATGGTTACAATGACCTGCTGACTGTTGTATAGAATATAAAAGACGTGTATGAGTCCACCTCTCCTCTGGCTGCAGGAGCTTCAAATCAACCACAGGTAAACTTGAAGCACACTCACACATAAGCCTGCAATAACATCCTCTACTGAACACTGGATGCTATGTTGATGTCCAATGCAATCTATTAACTAAAATAACAGCAGTGGGGGTTTTTGTGCTCAATGTTTGAAGCTATTTTGTCCAACTGTTTTATCAATAAGTGTAAGGAAAGAGTTCAATCTAAAGTATTGGTGAAGGAATGGATGGCCTTTTTCCAGACACTAACATGTGGTATGTTTTAAGGCACAGCAGTCTGAACCCATTACAGATAAAAGTTAATATAAAATAATTCTAACTTTTGGGATGATGGTTTCAGATTCTCTGTTCGATTTTCATTGTTTATGTGTTACTTCTGAATTCTTTTCTGAGGGCAGCTTTCTTCCACTTAGGTCAAATCAACTCAATGTAATGCTGCAATGTAAGCATTTATTGTACTTATTGCGTTTACTGTACAAATCAAGATGCGAAGAATCAATCCAATGTCATTCGTGCTGCAACTTATAAACTGCAGCGACAGAAGTGATTTAGAACAACTAATTAAAAGAAGTTTGTGGAAGTATTGATTAAATTTTAAAATGATAAAATGATTAGAATTACAAACTCTACGAATAATATAATCGCAAGCTTGTGATTGTAGAATAATAGCAACAATAATGAACAGATGTGTGATTCACCAGGCGAAAAAATAATTGTTTCATTGTACAACCAAAATGAAAATATGAATAAGATGATGAAAACTAAAAGATAAAACTTCCACTTTATATATTCCAGAGTTAGTATGATTAGGATTAATCCCAAAATGTGTTAATCGCAAAATTTTTAAAAAGGTTGATGCTATTTACAGAAAGCCAAGCCTTCATCCTCACTGACACGAGCACAGCAAATGATCTTTTTTTCTCTCTTCATACACAAACACAATTCAGAGATTATGATTCTTCTAAATATACATTTTTAATATTAAATGAAAGTGCTAAAGTCTTATTCTAATTTTCTGTGTAGGATCCAGGGTCCTCCATCTGCAGAATGGAGAACGTAACCGTCAATGCTGATCTCATCCTCATCGAGGGGTTAAAGGTCAGCCCACGGGCCTCCATTCCTGCCTTTGTCATCCTCCTCCTCATCTACATCTTCATCATGGTTTCTAACATTACCCTGGTGGTCCTGATAGCCTTGGAGAAGAGCCTCCATGAGCCCATGTATCTGCTCTTCTGCAATATGAGTGTTAACGATGTTTTTGGGGCCACCACCATCATTCCTCGCCTGCTCAGTCAAGTTTTCACCCCGATCACTGAGCGCTACATTCATTACATAGACTGTGTTGTTCAGGCCTTTGCTACTCATTTTCATGCAGGGACTTCTCACGCAGTGCTCATGATCATGGCTTTTGATCGCTACGTGGCGATCTGCAACCCTCTGCGATACGCCACCATCATGACAGTTCGGATGGTGGTGAAGCTGTCGGTGGCGGCCTGGGCGGTGGCCTTCATCAGCGTTGCGATCCTCCTGGGCCTCGCCATCCGTCTGACTCGCTGCAGGAGGGTTATAATCAACCCGTTCTGCGACAACGCCTCCTTGTTCAAGCTTTCCTGCCAGAATCTTCTCATCAATCACATCTACGGCCTTGCCAGCGCCGTACTCATCCTGGGGGCCTCCATTGGCAGCATCATGCTCACCTATCTGAAGGTCGCCTTCGTGTGTTTGCGAGGTTACAATAAGGTGTTGAACAGCCGAGCGCTGCAGACCTGCGCCACCCACCTGGCTGTCTACCTGATCATGCTGGTTGCGTCATTCTGTCCTATGATCATGCACCGTCGCCCCGAGTGGGCTGACCACGGCAAGGTGGCGTCCGTCCTGTTTCATGTCATCCCCCCAGCCCTCAACCCCATCATCTACGGGTTGCAGTGTAAAGAGCTCAAGCAGAAGATGGTCAGATTATTTCACAATAAAAACACGGATGCGGAGGGCTTGCAAAAATAAATCTAGCATGAAGAGCTCAATGTCGGAGGGGCTTGAGGTCTCCTCAACGAACACAAATGTATTTCCAGTTTATGATTTTCACAAATTTCACACACAGCTGGTAGAAGTGTAAGCAGAAGGAAAATATTTACTGTACCTACTGATGTCTTACTTTTTCTCATTTGTATGTGTTGCCACATCATAATTAAATTTCATATTTCATTTTGGGTTAAAGGAAAATGTTTATTGATGCAATGATCTATTTTAAGTATTAAACATTTCAAATGTATTACATATTATTTATTTTTCAACATATGGGGTAATAGATATAATAAATATAGTCACGGTGAGAAATGTTTGAATGTTTGAATTACATAATTTAAATAAAGAATGTTTAAATATGTCAGTTTGAATGAATCCTTTATCGTCTCAGTGTTTTCTGCCAACTCACAAAAATGACCAATTAATATTTTTAATATCATCAAAAAACAGTTACTATTAGTCAATCTTAGCGTAGAGAATAACTCCACTGCCGTCAACACTCACAATAGAGGTAAGATCTTAAGCCCGAGCCCAAGTCCAAGCCCGACCCGGTTGGGTTGTGCTTTAATACCCCCGGGCTCGGGTTGGGTCAGGCTTTAATACCCGAGAGCTTGTGTCGGGTCGGGCTGGATTTTTTAGGCCCGATCTTACCTCTAACTCACAATCACAGCACTTATTTCATTTATGTCCACACATCTATTTAAAGATCAAAAGCAACATTTATATTGTTATAACAAATGGAATTTGTTCTAGAACTCAGGGTCCAATATTAGGTTTAACTATAACTATATCAACTGCAGCAAAACAAGTTGAGCTTCACCGATGAGTTAATGAGGCATCTTTTATAAATGTAGGGTCAATAAAATATCAGCTACTCAGATAAGGTGACTTTTTATTCCTGCTGCAGTCAATCAGCTTTTTAATTTGGTTGTATGAGCCTGGGAACCAGAACATGTTTCTAACACACATTTAAATGAACCTGAAGGATTCCTGACTACCTGTTGAACAGCTGCTGCAGGTGCCATGACTGTAGTTTGGTATGTTCCATGTTTTGCAGCTCTGCTGGGGATAGGGGTCCTGAAAGCAGGTGAAGAGGAAATAGAGGGCCCCCTGCAGCAGATTTATATGGGAATATAGCTGCCTCCTCTGTCTGCTGCTGTGTTCATTATGCTGTAATCCATCATGAAGATGAAATGATTGTAATTATCTCATCTTTATCTCCTTATCCGCTTTGCGGGTCACAGGTATGTAAAATTAATGAAAGAAAAAGTTTGCCAACAACATTAAATATTTCAAAACCCAATTTAAGTCTTACATGCAGTTTTGGTCGCTAATAACACAACAAGTGACCAACAGAATAATTGAGCTGTCTTCTCATTTGCTCATACAACAGCAAATTACTCTCATCTTAAAACATCTCTACAAATGAGTTGTAGAACTTGTTGTCTGTCATTTCAACAACTTGTTGACATTACTTCTCTTAAATTTGTTTAATTTGAAATGACAGTGACATCATCGTTGACCACCTACTAGAAATCAGCAATGCAGTGAAGCTGTGCATCCTGAAGCTCAAATAAGCGAGGGATTACGGTGTCCTCTAAATAACTAAAAACAATCTAAAGCCAGTCAGATATTCATGGGATTAGATCATTGCAGTTTTTTCACGATCCAATAAAAAGTTGTAAATGGACTGAAACAATGAAAACAATCTTCATGGTCTGTTATTTACCTCAAGAAAACATGACACAAACAATACCGTTAAATGTGTGTGGAGATACACAGTCATCAGGTCATGGTGGGACTCTGGCTTCCCCAGTTCAGAATGACCTGCTGGGAGAAAAAATACTAAATATAAATCAGTTTTGATTTGACAGCATGTGATGCCTTTCAAAACTAAAACTTCAAACTCGATCTCCACCCTCTTCTGGAATTCAATATTTTCTGTTGATGGTTTAAAGCCCCTGTGGTGTAAAGTTGCTGGTTTATCCTAAAGGTGCAACATACTCAAGTGAGAAGAACACAAACACATAGAGGAGGATTCTGTGTAGTTCAAAAATCAAACTCTGCTGGAAATAAGGATATATCCCATAGAGACCTTGCTTTGAAATCACAGTCAAACTTTCAGTCCCATGTTGGGTTTGGACCTCAGAGGGTGGTGACGTTGACAGTGGGGATGGATCAGTGTGACTGATGGACACCGAGAGACTAAATCAAGTCTTGAAAAGTGAACACACTCTCCTTAACAAGTCAGAGCATCATTGCTCTTTAGAGGAGACCAAATAGGATGCTCTGGTTCCTTTGTGATCATTAGACCTCAACTTTAGTTCTCATCTGTGTTGTGTTACATGTTTTATTGCAGACTGAACTGTTTCTAACTCATAGACAATTGTTAAACATCTAAAGTAATGATCTCTGATGTCTGAAACTTTACATGTGTAGTGGGTCTTGATTTACTTGTTGCTGACAGAACAGTTCTGCTTTGCATGGAGAACATCACGAGGTTAACTCCTCTCAAACAGCCCATTGTGTTTGAGGTGGAGGGATTCGAGGTTCCACCAGGATACGGCTTTCTCTTCTTCATCCTGGCTCTGTTTCAATTCATTGTAGTGCTGTTGGGGAATGGAGTGGTGGCATTTGTCATCATCATTGACAAGAACCTTTACAGGCCCATGTTTATAATGGTCTGTCACCTGGTAGCCTGTGATCTACTGGGGGGCACAGCAGTGCTGCCTCGCCTCATGATGCAGTTCCTGACGGGGCACAACAGGATCCCCTACGCCTCAGCCATCGCCCAGGCCTTCTCTGTTCACACGTACGGAACAGCAGTGCAGACGATCCAGGGTGTGATGGCCTATGACAGGTATGGAAACACATGAAGAGAATCTGTGTCAGTGTCAGTGGTCAGGATACAGAACGAACTGATTACTTTTTAGAATTGAAGGTTTATAAAACCTGCTACAATTGTCCTTTAAACATATGTGACTGTCTTTTTGGGGAAATCTTTCATTTTCATTAGTGGTGATTTGCAAATTTGAACATGGAAGGTCCAGCAGTGTAAAGTCACCCTCTATCAGCTTGGCCTTTGTTTCTCATTGATTTTACAGCCAATAACGTATAACACAAAGCATTGAGGTCATGCAAAATAAATACTTCACGAAAAATATTATGGCTTTATGTCTTTTGATCAGTCAGCTGGTATTGGCTCTCTCTGACTTGTAACCCTTGTGATGGATGACTTTTGTCTTTTTTTCTCTCTGCAGGTATGTTGCTGTGTGTGAACCACTCAGGTATTCCACCATCATGACGTCAGCCCGGCTGCACACCTCCTGCGCCCTGGCCTGGATTGTTGCTGTCATATTGATTGGTGTGCTCTTCAGCTTCCACATTAACATCCCGCTATGTGGCACCACCATAAAACACATCTACTGCAGTAACCGTCCTATCCTGAGGCTGGCCTGCATTCCCACCCCCATAAGTGATATCTATGGTCAGTGCATTTGTTTAGAAGTATAAACATGAAGTTTGTAGTTTCATCTCTTCCTGCTGAATACACAGGATAAACTGAGGATGTATACATGAAACATCACAGAATGGATAATTTAAATTTTTTTAAATGTTCTTCTAGGTATGACGATGAGTTGGTGTTTGAGCACCAGCGTCTTCTTGATTGTTGCTTTTTCATACATCAGAATCCTTCACGCTTCTATAAAACAAAGCAGAGTCAATACCAGTATCAGCAGCGGCATCAACAATAAGGCGTTTCGGACGTGTGCACCACACATTATTGGGTATGTACTCTACCAAATAGCAGCACTCACCATAATAGTGAGTCATAGGTTCCCCTCACTCTCCATAAATATCAAGAAATTCTTCAGCATCCTGTTCATCATCGTTCCACCAGCCGTCAACCCGATCATCTACGGACTAGTCAGCAAGGAGCTACGTACTAGCATTGTCAAACATTTTAGGAAACAAATCATCCATAAAAAATGAATTTTTACTTTGTCATTTTTCTGATTATGTCTTAAAAATACATCTCTATCAAATACTAATGTTTATTTGCTGCTTGTTTGTAGTCTCACTATTATTATTACTTTGATTACAACATGTGCTCCTTGGTTTTTCAGCAAAATAATTGCCTCTCTACTGCCTGTTATATGTACTCCATATTTCACTTTTGATTAATAATATTACAATTTAGCTGTTGTCATAGTTTTGGGATTTGTATTTTTTGTTGTGTAGTTCATGTAGGGAGTGAATCTCTTACCTGGTGCTGGACTGTTAGTTGTTTTTTTTCTACCTTCCCAGATGCATTTAATCTCAGGTTAGGTAATGTTTTCTCATTGCCTGTTCTTCTAAATGACACCCACACACATGGATGTGCAGAAACAACTGAAAACACTGTACTGTAATATGTATGTCAGGGCAGTAGTTGAAGATGTAATTTTACAAATGCAACGCCAACGAACAACATCAAATTTGTGGTTTAGCAGAATGTTACTAAATTCTAAACTATAGCTTAAATAAATAGCACAGATATTTTTATCCACAAACACTATGAAGACTGCAGCCATGACTGGCATAACGGGCAGTAAAATTATTGTTTTAAAAGTTATGCCTTGCCACGTAAACATTGACGGTAGGATGGCCTTCAAAAGATTTCACTCTGAAAATTACTTTGAAAAAATTTGCATTTTTGGGAGCAAAAAATATGTTTTGTGTAAACAAAGGGCTAAAATGCAAAAAATGTATTATCGAATAAAACATTCTCAGTTGTACATTAAGCATTTAATGTTGCATCCAATTTTTAATCATGGTTTTTATAACATGTATTAAATTCTTCATGTTGCATTTTTTTGTCTGTGGATTGTTTGTCAGCTCCCAATGGAAATCATTTGCCTATTCTGGGTTGTGACTTACACTCTTTTAAATGTCTTGATTTTACAAAAGCTTTGTAACGGTGAATATGCTTCCGTCTGGTGGTTCTTTTTCAGTTAAAATGTCCTGGTCATTAAGGTTTTACAATGCACTTTACTTGAGGATGAACCCTGATTTATATTATAAACATGTGTGTATGAATTTAAGGTACAGTCTTCAAGTAGGTGACTGATCATGGCAGACAGGGAAGTATCCAAACAACCAACGCTAATGTGTCCATTGCCTAAAAGGATATCATTAATACCCCTTCTCCCAGCATTCTCCATAATACTTGTTTCCAGGCTGTATCCTGTCTAGTTGTAAGTAATCCTGATTTTTCACATGCTAGCGTCCAAACTGCAACACATCAATATGCTTTTCATTGTTCATCTCAATAAAATACATTTCTTATAATACTTTTTTGATCAGATCAGATTTTGTTGTTATGACAGTTCACAGTGTTCCAGTGACTTGTAGCTACCTCAGATGTGAAGAGATTTGTCCTTCATGCCTGGTAACATAGGAATGCACACACCACATAAATGTAACTCACCAACAACAAATGTTCTTTTTGACAAAATACCAGACAGGAGAAAATAAGTGTGAACAGACCAATTCATTTGCACAGAAATAAATATATCAAATATTAAAAGAAATGATCAAAATGTATTTTTACAAGATCTTAGCTTTGCATCAGTTTTCAAAGAGCTATTAAAAACAACTGCTCTGACTGAGGCATTGGTTGCCTGCAAATGGGAAATGGCAATTTATTGCTGTAAAATCAATCAGGACGATGGCCAGATTGACGAATGACTTCACATTACGAGTTGGAATGTAGGGTGTCATAATTGTAGATTCGCTAGAAAAATAAAATAGAATGACAGAAGTTTTTTTTTTTTCCTTAGAATTAAAACGGCATTATGAAGACTATGATTGTATGTAATATGAGATTAGATAGAGGCTGGATGGTAAAGGAACAAGATCTGATGAACTGAACATCCAGCAAAAGGAAGAAATTACTCGTGTTTAGTTTCTGGACGATTCCTAAAATGTTAGTGACAAAGGTGTAATGTAGTTTGGTAAGAAAAAGACATTAAAACACACAGGAGGATTCTGTGGAGTAACTGTTGTGTTCAAAAATCAAACTGGAAATATGAACATAATCCATAGAGACCTTGCTTTGAAATTACAGTCAAAACTTCAATCCCATGTTGGGTTTGGACCTCAGAGGGTGGTGACGTTGACAGTGGGGATGGATCAGTGCGACTGATGGACACTGAGAGACTAAATCAAGTCTTGAAAAGTGAACACACTCTCCTCAACAAGTCAGAGCATCATTGCTCTGTAGAGGAGACAGAACAGGATGCTCTAGTCTCTTCATGACAGCCTAGTTCTCATCTCTTTACTGTATATGTGTAATGACATGTTGAATTTCTCTGAGATGTCTGTTCATGAAATAACTGCTGCATGTTTGATTGAAAAATGAACTGTTGTTTCATTTTGCATTGATGCATTTATACTCTATAGATTTGAATTGAAATTGAAGCCTGATGTCTGAGTCATTACCTGTCTGACTTGTTGGTGACAGAACGGTTCTACTTTGCATGGAGAACATCACCAGGTTAACTCCTCTCAAACAACCCATTGTGTTTGAGCTGGAGGGATTTGATGTTCCACCAGGATACGGCTCTCTGCTCTTCATCCTGGTTCTGATTAACTACATTTTAGTGTTGCTAGGAAACGGTGTGGTGGCATTTGTCATCATCATAGACCAGAACCTTCACAGACCCATGTTTATAATGGTCTGTCACCTGGTAGCCTGTGATCTACTGGGGGGCACAGCAGTGCTGCCTCGCCTCATGATGCACTTCCTGATGGGGCAGAAAAAGATCACCTACGCCTCAGCCATCGCCCAGGCCTACTCTGTTCACACATATGGTGCTGCAGTGCAGACGATCCTGGGAGTGATGGCCTATGACAGGTATGGAAACACATCAGCATTTAGAATCATGCAATCATATTGTTCATGTGATGTCATGATTGACAGCAGACTGAAAGAAGCAATATATTTTCATAAAGTTTTAAACATATGACATGAGCAGAAGTGATTGGTTTCTTTTTAATTGATAAACAGTTTTGCTAATTTAGAAGTCTTTCATCTAAATACTTAAATACTCTAAAAAATTATCCTCAGTAGTTCTTGATGAAAGTCAACAAGACTGGTAACAATCTTATAAATATGATAATACTGTAAAAACATCTGCACTGCATATCACTCAGTAAAAGTAGTGAGAGATGATCACCTAATATTGATGCAATTTGGCTTTTTTCTGACGGGTTGATATCATTATTAACATTTAGGTTAACCATCATATATTTCTGTCATATTGAGAGCAGATGACATACAGAATTTGCTTTGGGATAAATAACGTCCCCACCTTCTCTCTCTCTATCTCCATTTTGCTGTAACGTCATGTTCGTTTTCTCTCTAAAAATAAAACAGTTCTCAAAAGCTAAAGCAGAAAGGATTACAAGATAAAGTGCAAGTTAAAAAAAAATTCTGAATACAAAATATTGAATAATTTTATAACTTTAGTTTATGCTTGCACATGCACATCAACTTATAATAAGAGCTACCCTTGTTTCTTAATACTGTAAACATAGAAATTGATAGAAAGAGCTAATATTCTTCAAAGTTATATCTAATGATGTTTTCTATGTCTTTATTTCTCTCTGCAGGTATGTTGCTGTGTGTGAACCACTCAGGTATCCCATCATCATGACGTCGACTCGGCTTCATACCTCCTGCGCCCTGGCCTGGATCGTCGCTCTGGTTTTGATTGGCGTGCTCTTTGCCTTTCACATCAAAGTCCCACTTTGTGGCACCACCATCAAACACGTCTACTGCAGCAACCGCTCTATCCTGTCACTGGCCTGCATTCCTACTACTGCTAATAGTATCTATGGTCAGTGCATTCATTCAGAATGAAGAAATTCCTTGCTGAGAATCATCAATTTTATTACATATGATTATTAGAATCATCCAGATCCAGATCAGGACTCTGTTCCTGACCCTAGATCTAGCACAAGCAGAACAGCCTCCTGTAACATTCTTTTTCTTCAACTTTTTAAACTGGGTTTCAAGTTCCTCCAGCTGGGACGTGAAAGCCTTCTCTTTGTTCTCCCACTCCTGCTCCTTCTGCAGCTGCATCAGCATCCATCTCCTGGTGGAGAGGCAACTTCTCCCTCCACCGTCTCCAATTGGTCTCAGACTCCTGTTCCTTCATCTTTAGGGCCTCATCTCCTCCATGTGCTTCATTCCAGACAGGCTCTCTTCCTATCATCTCATCCTGCTGGTATTAAACTGAAGCTCAGCCTCCTCCAGAGCCGCCTTCACAGTGTTCATCACGTTCTTATGGTCCTCCAGATGAGCGTAATAGGAGGCTCTCTCCTGCTGCAGATCTTTCTCCAAACCTTCATTCAGGCTTTGATACTGTCCAGTTGGGCTTGAAGGTCAGTGCTGCAGGAAGACTAGCTACAGCGTGGTCTGAAACTTTCTCAACATCTCAGTGAGGGTTTCCAGCTGGGGCTTCAGACCCTCCAACTCTTTTGAGTTCTTCTGTTTGGTCTGATTCAGCAAGGCTTTCAGACCACACATCTCCTTCTCCATTTTTTCCTTGTCTAGTTTAAGGGCTGCTGTGACTTTCAGGCCTTTCGCCATGTCTCAGAACGTTGTTCCTCTGGGATGAGCCAGCTGGACTTTCATTTCATGGATGTCTTCTCAATATAATTCTCTTCCTGGACTTAGGAGGTCCCACCTTTCTTCTGCTCAACCTTCTTCAGGAAAGCAATCAGCACCTCCACCTCGATCTTTACATGGGAAAAACATTTGCAGGAGTAGCTGGGGTGGGCCTCAAATTATGTGATGCTTGATATTACATTGACAACAAGAATCAATTCAAGAATAAAGAAAATAGAATGGTGAGAGGCCGTGGGATAAAAGGTTCAACTGACTTGCGTCTCAAGCCCTTCATCCCTCAAGCCACATGTGGCACAACTACTAGTATGTAAGAGGAGGTGCTGCTAGATCTCTGGTAGCAAGGTGTGGGTAAGAGAACCAGATATTCAGAAGAACCGTTCATGTTCTGAACTAGTTATTAATAAAGATTGAGAAGATTAGACTGGTTATACTTTTTTTTGGAATACTTTATGCAGCCCATACTGACTCAGACTTGACCTCCAGAGGCCTCCCAGGTGAATTGAGTTTGAGACCACTAGTCTACCTCATTTACAGGATGGAGGCCTGCTGACCTCAACTGAAGGAGTAGCTTGGTAGTGGAAGGGCTGTCATGACTGACACATTGCTGCACATTGCGTGGACAAGGAGTGCAGTGCCTCTGCAGTGGCAGACTGGTGATTGCTCCCTTTTTAAGAAGGGGGACCAGGGAGTATTTCAGCTATAGGAGGATCAGAAGTAGGTATGGTGGAGCAGCATGTTCTTAGTTCATAAGTAAACGGAGGAAATGTTGAGGTGGAAAGTTTACATGAAACTTTACTGAAACTAAAGAACTATTTCTTTGTTTTTCTAGGTCTGTCCATGACTTGGGTGTTGAGTACAAGTGTCTTCCTGATAGTTGCATTTTCCTACTTCAGAATCCTTCATGCTTCTGTAAAACAACGACAAACTGGAAGCAGCATCAACAGCAAGGCCTTTAGAACATGTGCAACACACATTGCTGTTTATCTGATCTACCAAATAGCAGCGCTGGTCGTAATTGTAAGTTACAGGTTCCCGTTAGTCTCCTCTAATAATAAGAAATTCTTTAGCATCCTGCTTGTCATCATTCCACCAGCTATTAACCCCATTATCTATGGACTGGCCAGCAAAGAGCTACGTGAAAGCATCATCAAGCATTTTGGCAAAGTCACTTGCAGAAAGTAAGATTCTAGTTTATCGTTGTCTTTTGGATAACTTCTGAGGTGGGTTGTATGTCATTACCCATGTTCCTACTGCAACTAAAATCTAAATTTCAGATGTGCTGTATACTGTAATTTATCCAACACCTATGACACGTTTACACCTCTTCACACTTTTACTCTCTCTTCACACTGTGGGAATGACATCACTTACATGGCATACACTCCTACTTTCGAAAAGACACCAGCAGCATTTGACAAATTTACTAGAACAGAATTTATCACAGGATCATTTGAGTTTAACCATGTGACCCACAAAAGCAGTAAAATACTTTGAAAAATCTGATGTACCCAAATCCATGTTACCAACAACACCCTGACACAAACATGCAACAACAACAAGGTTGTCTTCTATTTTACCCTTAATGTTGTACTGACAAGATAATTTCACATGACAAAGCCTTCTATGTTAATAAATGATTTACTTTTTATGAGCAAACTTATTGTTTGTATTACCAAAAATATTCCCGCGACTGCATAGTCATGCAAAATGAGTGGCAATCTGATTCTTAAATGATTGGATCTGATGTTGGTTCACCCTTTGCAGTTCAATAGCTTCAACTTTTCTAGGAAGGCCTTTCATTGGGTTCATGAGTGTGTTTATAGGAAATTATGACCATTATTCCAGAAGCACTTTTGTGAGGTTTGACACTGAGGTTCTGAATTCATCCCAAACGAGTTCTATGAAATTGAGATCAGAACTCTGTGGAGCCAGTCAAGTTCGTCAAACTCAAAAGCTGCGCATCCACATCTTCAAAGACCTTGCTTTGTGAACTGATAGGCTCCTGAGAGCGACCCATTCCTTCCCAAATGTTTGAAAAAAAATCTGCTTGCCTACAGTAGGTGCTTAATTTTATACATCTGTGAACATGGAAGTGACTTAAACAAGTCAGTGAAGTCAATGTTTTGAATAGTTGAGCAAATACTTTTGGCAGCGTATATATTGAAATGAAAACAGACAAAAGTGTAGCATCATCACGAAGACAGTGCCTGATGTGGTGATCTTCTCTTCTTTTCCTTTCGGCTTTTCCCTTCAGGGGTCACCACAGCGAATCATTTGACTCCATCTAACCCTGTCTTCTGCATCCTCTATTCTCACACAAGCTAACTTCATGCCCTATCTCACTACATCCATAAACCTCCTCTTTGGTCTTACTCTAGGCCTCCTGCCTGGCAGTTCAAAACTCAGCATCCTTCTACCAATATATTCACTATCTCTCCTCTGGACATGTCCAAACCATCTCAGTCTGGCCTCTCTGACTTTATCTCCAAAATTTCTAACATGTGCTGTCCCTCTGATGTACTCATTCCTGATCCTAACCTTCCTGGTCACTCCCAGAGAGAACCTCAGCATGTTCGTCTCTGTTACCCCCAGCTCTGTCTCCTGTCTTTTCCTCAGTGACACTGTCTCTAGACCAAACAACATTGCTGGGGTCACCAGTTTTGTACACCTTTCCTTTCATTTTAGCTGAAACTCTTCTATCACACATCACACCTGACACTTTCCTCCACCCGTTCCATCCTGCCTGTACACGCTTCTTCACCTCTTTTCCACACTCTCCATTGCTCTGGACTGTTGACCCTAAGTACCGTATTGGCCCGAATATAAGATGACCCTGATTATAAGACAACTCTTTTTCAAGACTCAAGTTTGAAAAAATAAATTTTTGAACACCAACTTTAATTTTTATACAGAAAATAATTACAGTACATCTGAAAAAAAATGATTATAACAATATATTTGAGAGAAAAAGCATGTTATTTTGCCTCATTCAAATCATGCAAAAACTGTCTATATCTGAACATTTAAATATGCGAACTAAAGTGCAATCACATTTGTAAATGAATGGTGAGTGGCACCAACCTTGCTACCATCCGAGAACCGTCCCCACTTTTCTCCAGATTGTCGCTACATTTCTCCATTTTCTGCTATCTCTTCTCTTATTTTCTTCTATTTTCTTTCTCATCGCTATTTTTTTATTTTTCTTCTTCGTGACAGGGTTTCGTTTTGGCCTGGGGAATTAAGTTCAGCATTCGTTTTAAAGACATCTGGCGCTATCTAGCGTTGTGAATGGGTATATTCTTTTTCAGTCTTATTTCAATGCAAAAAATACCGTCTTATATTCGGGCCAAATGCCGTCTTATATTCGAGCCAAACCATTCTGCTGCTCACAAATGCTTAATTCTGCCCTTAGTCTAGCTTCCACTACTCTTTCTCATAACTTCATTGTATAGCTCAATACTTGTATTCCTCTGTAGTTGCCACAACTCTGCACGTCTCCCTTATTCTTAAAAATGGGCACCAAAACACTTCTCCATTCCTCAGGCATCTTCTCACTATCTAAGATCCTGTTGAACAACCCAGTCAGAAACTCTACTGCCACCTCTCTTAGACACTTCCAAACCTCTACAGGTATATCATCAGGACCGACTGCCTTTCCACTCTTCATTCTCTTCAATGCCCTCCTCACTTCATCCTGACTAATGTTTGCTACTTCCTGGTCCACAACAGTCACCTCTTCTAGTCTTTGTTCTCATTTTCCACGTTCATCAACTCTTCAAAGTACTCTTTCCATCTTCCCATCACACTACTGGCACCTGTCAATAGACTTCCATCCCTATCTTTAATCACCCTAACCGGCTGCACGTCCTTCCCATCTCTGTCTCTCTGTCTTGCCAAACGGTATAGATCAGTCTATCCCTCTTTACTGTCCAACCTAGCATACAAGTCATCGTAAGCTTCTTGTTTGGCCTTTGCTACCTCTACCTTCACCTTAAGATGCATCTCCCTGTACTCCTGTCTACTCTCCTCAGTCCCCTCAGTGTCCCACTTCTTCTTAGCTAACCTCTTTCTCTGTATACACTCCTGTACCTCCTCATTCCACCACCAATTCTCCTTATCTAATTTCCTTCCAGATGACACACCAAGTACTCTCCTACCTGTCTCCCTGATCACATTAGCCGTAGCTGTCCAGTAATCTGGAAGGCCCTCCTGACCACCCAGAGCCTGTCTTAACTCCTTCCTAAAAGTCATGCAACACTCTTCCCTTTTCAGCTTCCACCATTTTGTCCTCTGCTCTGCCTTTGCCTTCTTCATCTTCCTCACCACCAGAGTCATCCTGCACACCACCATCCTATGCTGTTTGGCTACACTCTCGCCTACCACTACTTTGCAGTCACTGATCTCCTTCAGATTACACTGTCTAAACAAGATGTAGTCTACCTGTGTGCTCCTACCACCACTCTTATAGGTCACCCTATGTTCCTGCCTCTTCTGGAAGAAAGTATTCACTACAGCCATTTCCATCCATTTTGCAAAGTCAACCACCATCTGTCCTTCTGCGTTCCTCTCCTGGATACCAAACCTGCCCATCAACTCCTCATCACCTCTGTTTCCTGCACCAACATGTCCACTGAAGTCTGCTCCAATGACAACTCTCTCACTTCTAGGTATGCTCTGCATCACTTCATCAAAGTCCAACCACAATTTCTCCTTCTCCTCCAGCTCACATCCTAGCTGTGGAGCATACCCACTAACAACATTGAACATCACACCTTTGATTTCTAGCTTCAGAATCATCACTCTATCTGACACTCTTTTTACCTCCAGGACATTCCTAACAAATTCCTCCTTCAAGATAACTCCATTTCTGTTCCTACCTACACCATGATAGAACAACTTGAACCCTGCTCCTAAAGTAGCCTTGCTACCTTTCCACCTGGTCTCCTGGACACACACTATGTCTACCTTCCTCCTCTGCATCATGTCAATCAACTCTCTACCTTTTCCTGTCATAGTCCCAACATTCAACGTCCCTACTCTCAGTCCTATACTCTTGGCGTTTCTCTTCTCTCTCTTCCTATGAACACACTTTTCTCCTCTCCTTCTACGACCAAAATACAGCAGTTTGAAAAGAAAGGAAGGAGACCTGAACATCTGAACATACAACAACAGGGTTGTAATTATTTGTGTTTAGTTGCTGGTCTATCTTAAAATGATGGCGACAAACTAACGTATTCAGGTGAGAAGAACACACATACAAAAGGATTTTGTGTAGAAGCTGTTGTGTTCAAAAGTTCTGGTAAGAAGGGCATATTCCATAGAGAACTGACTTTGAAATAAGATTCAAACTTCAATTCCATGTTGGGTTTGGATCTCAGAGGGTGGTGACGTTGAGTGGGGATGGATCAGTGTGACTGATGGACATTGAGAGACTAACTAAGTCTTGAAAAGTGAACACACTCTCTTTAACAAGTCAGAGCATCATTGCTCTGTGGAGGAGACAGAATACGATGCTCTAGTCTCTTCATAATAGCCTTTTTAATGTTGTGATCATTAGACCTCATGTTTAGTTCTCACTTCTTTGTATAAGTAGTGGAATGTTGAATTCTCTGGAATGTCTGTTCATGAAGTAACTTCTTGTTTTACTGCAGGCTGAACTGTTTCATTTCACATTAATACATTTTACACGTTACAGATCACTGAAAATTATATCTGATGTCTGAAATATTACCTGTCTGACTTGTTGTTGACAGAACAGTTCTACTTTGCATGGAGAACATCACTAGGTTAACTCCTCTCAAACAACCCATTGTGTTTGAGCTGGAGGGATTCGATGTTCCACCAGGATACGGGTCTCTGTTCTTCATCCTGGTTCTGTTTCACTTCATTTTAGTGCTGCTGGCGAACGGTGTGGTAGCATTTGTCATCATCAAAGACAAGACTCTTCACAGACCCATGTTTGTAATGGTCTGTCACCTGGTAGCCTGTGATCTACTGGGGGGCACAGCAGTTCTTCCTCGGATCGCGATGCAGTTCTTCGGACAGAAAAAGATCGCCTACGCCTCAGCCATCACCCAGGCCTTCTGTGTGCACACGTACGGTACTTCAATGCAGACGATCCTGGGAGTGATGGCCTATGACAGGTATGGAAACACATCAGCATTTAGAATCATGTAATCATGTTGTTCATATGATGTCATGATTGACAGCAGACTGAAAGAAGAAATATCTTTTCATATAGTTGTAACAACATGACATGAGCAGAGGTTTTGCTTCTCTTTCTTTGAGGAATGCTTCTGCTAATTTAGTCTTTCATGTAGATACTTAAAAAAAATCATCCTGAATAGTTCTTGATGAAAGTCAACAAGACTGGTAACAATCTTACAAATATCATAATATTGTAAAAACATCTGCACTGCATATCAGTAAAAGTAATGAGAGGTGATCACCTAATATTGATGCACCTCTTGGCTTCTTTCTGATGGGTTGATATCATTATTAACATTGAGGTTAACCATCATATATTTCCATCATTTTGAGAGCAGATGATATACTGTACTAAATTTTCTTCAGGATGAGTGAAATCCCCACCCCCCCTTTCTCGCTCTCTATCTCCATTTTGCTGCAACTTCATGTTAGTTTTCTCTCTAAAACTAAAACAGTTCTCAAAAGCTAAAGCAGAAAGGATTACAAGATAAATTTCATGTAAAAAAATTCTGAATAAAAAATATTGAGTAATTTTAGAACTTACGTTATAGTTGCACATGCACACCATCTAATAAGAGCTACCCTTCTTTCCTAATACTGTACACATAGAAATTGGTAGAAAGAGCTAATATTCTTCAAAGTTACATCTAATGATGTTTTCTATGTCTATATTTCTCTCTACAGGTATGTTGCTGTGTGTGAACCACTCAGGTATCCCACCATCATGACGTCGACTCGGCTTCATACCTCCTGCGCCCTGGCCTGGATCATCGCTCTGGTGTTGATTGGTGTGCTCTTTGCCTTTCACATCAACGTCCCACTTTGTGGCACCACCATCAAACACGTCTACTGCAGCAACCGCTCTATCCTGTCACTGGCCTGCGTTCCTACTCCTGCTAATAGTATCTATGGTCAGTGCATTTATTCAGAATGAAGAAATTCCTTGCTGAGAATCATCAATTATATTACATATGATTATTAGAATCATTCAGATCCAGATCAGGACTCTGTTCCTGACCCTAGATCTAGCACAAGCAGAACAGCCTCCTGTAACATTCTTTTTCATCAACTTTTTAAACTGGGATTCAAGTTCCTCCAGCTGGGACGTGAAAGCCTTCTCTTTGTTCTCCCACTCCTGCTCCTTCTGCAGCAGCATCAGCATCCATCTCCTGGTGGAGAGGCAACTTCTCTCCAAAAAAAATCACTACTGCTTTTTTTTCATAGTTTGTGCAGCCCAGACTAATCCAGACTTGACCTCCAGAAGCCTCCTAGGTAAGTTAAGTTTGAGACCACTAGTCTACACCTTTTACAGGATGGAGGCCTGCTGACCTCAACTGAAGGAGTAATTTGGCAGTGGAAGGAAAACTTCAATCCCACTAACATACATTCAATCCAGTCATGTTGAAGGGCTGTCATGACTGACACGTTGCTGCACATTGCATAGACGGGGAGTGCAGTGCCTCTGCAGTGGCAGACTGGTGATTGCTCCCTTTTTAAGAAGGGGGACCAGGGAGTATTTTAGCTATAGGAGGATCAGAAGTAGGTATGATGAAGCAATATGTCCTGAGTCCATAAATACTGAGTTCATAAGTACACGGAGGAAAGATTGAGGTGGAAAGTTTACATGAAACTTTGTTGAAACTAAAGAACTATTTCTTTGTTTTTGTAGGTCTGTCCATTACGTGGGTCTTCAGTACAAGTGTCTTCCTCACAGTTGCATTTTCCTACTTCAAAATCCTTCATGCTTCTGTACAACGAAGACAAACTGGAAGCAGCATCAACAGCAAGGCCTTTAGAACATGTGCAACACACATTGCTGTTTATCTGATCAACCAAATAGCATCACTGGCCATAATTGTAAGTTACAGGGTCCCGTCAGTGTCTTCTAATAACAAGAAATTCTTTAGCATCCTGGTCGTCATCATTCCACCAGCAATTAACCCCATTATCTATGGACTGGCCAGCAAGGAGCTACGTGAAAGCATCATCAAGTGTTTTGGCAAAGTCACTTGCAGAAAATAAGATTCTAGTTTTATCATTGTATTTGGATAACTTCTGAGGTGTGTCGTATGTCATTACCCATGTTCCTGCTGCAACTAAAATCTAAACTAAAATTAGAAGTGCTGTATTCTGCAATTTTTCCAACACCTATGACACGTTTACACCAAATGTGACGAAAAGTTTCTCATCTTTCTCTTCACACTGTGGGAATTACATCACAGGATCATTCACACGTCACTTACATGACATACACTCCTCCTTTCAAAAAGACACCAGCAGCATTTGCCAGATTTACTAGAACAGAATTTATGACGGGATCGTTTGAATTTAACCATGTTACCCAAAAAAGCAGTAAAATACTTTGAAAAATCTAATGTACCTAAATCCATGTTACCAACAACATCCTGACACAGACATGCAACAACAACAAGCTTGAACACCTGAAATCAATGATTTGAATAGCTGAGCAACCACTTTTGGCAGTGTATATATTGAAATGAAAATAGACAAAAGTGTAGCATCATCATGAAGACAGTGCCTGATGTGGTGACACAGAAGTTTAAAAAGAAGAGAACGAGACCTGAACATCTGAACATCCAACAACATGTTGTAATTATTTGTGTTTCGTTGCTGGTTTATCTTAAAATGATGGCGACAAACTAACATATTCAGGTGAGAATAACACACATACAAGAGGTTCTGTGTAGACGCTGTTGTGTTCAAAAGTCAAACTCTCTTCTGGTAAGAAGGGCATATTCCATAGAGAACTGTCTTTGGAATCAGAGTCAAACTTTCCATCCCATGTTGGGTTTGGAACTCAGAGGGTGGTGACGTTGACAGTGGGGATGGATCAGTGTGACTGATGGACACTGAGAGACTAACCAAGTCTTGAAAAGTGAACACACTCTCCTTAACAAGTCAGAGCATCATTGCTCTGTGGAGGAAACAGAACAGGATTCTCTGGTCTCTTCATACCAGCCTTTCTAATGTTGTGATCGTTAGACCTCACCTTTAGTTCTCACCTCTTTACTGTATTTATGTAATGACGTGTTGAATGTCTGTTCATGAAATAACTGCTGCATGTTTGACTGCAAACTGAACTGTTGTTTCATTTCACATTGATGCATTAACACTTTTTAGATTTGAATTGATATTGAAGCCTTATTTCTCGATCATTACCTGTCTGACTTGTTGGTGACAGAACGGTTCTGCTTTGCATGGAGAACATCACCAGGTTAACTCCTCTCAAACAACCCATTGTGTTTGAGCTGGAGGGATTTGATGTTCCACCAGGATATGGCTCTCTGCTCTTCATCCTGGTTCTGATTAACTACATTTTAGTGTTGCTAGGAAACGGTGTGGTGGCACTTGTCATCATCATAGACAAGAACCTTCACAGACCCATGTTTGTAATGGTCTGTCACCTGCTAGCCTGTGATCTACTGGGGGGCACAGCAGTGCTGCCTCGCCTCATGATGCACTTCCTGATGGGGCAGAAAAAGATCACCTACGCCTCAGCCATCACCCAGGCCTACTCTGTTCACACATATGGTGCTGCAGTGCAGACGTTCCTGGCAGTGATGGCCTATGACAGGTATGGAAACACATCAGCATTTAAAATCATGCAATCATATTGTTCATGTAATGTCATGATTGACAGCACACTGAAAGAAACAATATATTTTCATAAAGTTTCAAACATATGTCATGAGCAGAAGTGGTTTTTCTCTGTGTCTTTTGCTAATTTAGAAGTCTTTCATCTAAATACTTAAAAAATCCTCCTCAATAGTTTTTGATGAGAGTCAACAAAACTGGTAACAATCTTCTAAATATTATATTATAAAAACATCTGCACTGCATATCAGTAAAAGTAATGAGAGATGATCACCTAATTTTGATGCACCTCTTGGTTTTTTTCTGACAGGTTATATCATTATTAACATTTAGGTTAACCATCATATATTTGTATCATATTGAGAGCAGATGACATACAGAATTTGCTTTGGGATAAATAACGTCCCCACCTTCTCTCTCTCTATCTCCATTTTGCTGTAACGTCATGTTCGTTTTCTCTCTAAAAATAAAACAGTTCTCAAAAGCTAAAGCAGAAAGGATTACAAGATAAATTTCAAGTAAAAAAAAAATTCTGAATACAAAATAGTGAATAATTTTATAACTTTAGTTTATGCTTGCACATGCACATCAACTAATAATAAGAGCTACCCTTGTTTCTTAATACTGTACACATAGAAATTGGTAGAAAGAGCTAATATTCTTCAAAGTTACATCTAATGATGTTTTCTATGTCTTTATTTCTCTCTGCAGGTATGTTGCTGTGTGTGAACCACTCACGTATCCCATCATCATGACGTCGACTCGGCTTCATACCTCCTGCGCCCTGGCGTGGATCATCGCTCTGGTGTTGATTGGCGTGCTCTTTGCCCTACACATCAACGTCCCACTTTGTGGCACCACCATCAAACACGTCTACTGCAGCAACCGCTCTATCCTGTCACTGGCCTGCAATCCTACTCCTGCTAATAGTATCTATGGTCAGTGCATTTGTTTAGAATGAAGATAAAGAAATTCCTTGCTGAGAATCATCTATTATATTACATATGATTATTAGAATCATACTTCAGATCCAGATCAGGACTTTGTTCCTGACCCTAGATCTAGCACAAGCAGAACAGCCTCCTGTAACATTCTTTTTCTTCAACTTTTAAAACTGCAATTCAAGTTTCTCCAGCTGGGACGTGAAAGCCTTCTCTTTGTTCTCCCACCCCTGCTCCTTCTGTATCAGCATCAGCAAACATTGAGGTGGAAAGTTAGCATAAAACTTTACTGAAACTAAAGAACTCTTTCTTTGTTTTTCTAGGTCTGTCCATGACTTGGGTGTTGAGTACAAGTGTCCTCCTGATAGTTGCATTTTCCTACTTCAGAATCCTTCATGCTTCTGTAAAACAACGACAAACTGGAAGTAGTATCAACAGCAAGGCCTTTCGAACATGTGCAACACACATTACTGTTTACCTGAACTACCAATTAGCAGCACTGGTCGTTCTTGTAAGTTACAGGGTCCCCTCAATGTCTTCTAATAACAAGAAATTCTTTGGCATCCTGCTTATCATCATTCCACCAGCAATTAACCCCATTATCTATGGACTGGCCAGCAAAGAGCTACGTGAAAGCATCATCAAGCATTTTGGCAAAATCACTCGCAGAAAGTAGGATTCTAGTTTTATCATTGTATTTTGGATAACTTCTGAGGTGGGTTGTATGTCATTACCCATGTTCCTTATCCAACTAAAATCTAAATTTTAGAAGTGCTGTATACTGTAATTTTTCCAGCACCTATGGCACGTTTACACCAAATCCGATGAAAAGATGAAAACATTCTCATCTCTGTCTTCACACTGTGGGAATGAACTCACTTACATGACATACACTGCTACATTTGAAAAGACACCAGCAGCATTTCCAGATTTACTTGAACAGAATTTATCATGGGATTGTTTGAATTTAACCATGTTACCTACAAAAGCAGCAAAAAAAATTAATGTAACCAAATCCATGTTACCAACAACATCCTGACACAGACATGCAGCTATGCAGTCTTCTATTTTTCTCATAATGTTGTACTGACAGGATAATTTTACATGACAAAGCCTTCTATGTTAATAAATGTTTTACTTTTTACAAGCAAACTGATTGTTTAAAGACTGTTTTCTGCTTATATCAAATGTCAGCCACTTCACAAGATGAAAACAATAACATAATATTGACAATTCTCTTGAAAAATCAAATTCAAAACTGACATTAAAATATTCTTTAATGGGCTTGCGCAAATTCTTATGAATAGCTCTTATCAAAAAAACATTCACTTCCTCAATGGTAAACAGGTTGATAAACTAAGAAAATGAGAAATTAAGTAAAACATGGAAAGGAAATTATTTCATTGCAAAAATTAATGTACCAAAGTTTAAGTCTGAAAACTTAGAATATTTTAAACATTACCCCCTCGTTGTTTGCGGTCGATGCGTTCCAGGAACCACACGTGATTGAAGAATCCGCGATTGAGATCGCGATCTATTTATGTTATTATTTACGGTAATTTAAATGTTTACGAACCCTACCCATACTGATATTAAACGATTGGATCTGATGTTGGTTCACCCTTTGCAGTTCAATAGCTTTAACTTTTCTAGGAAGGCCTTTCATTGGGTTCATGAGTGTGTTTATAGGAAATTATGATGACCAATCTTCCAGAAGCGCTTTTGCCAGGTTTGACACAAAGGTTCTGCGAGAAGGCCTGATTCTCAGTCTCTACTTTAATTCATCCCAAAGGTGTTCTGTCAGACTGAGAGGTCACAACTCTTTGGAGCCAGTCAAGTTTGTCAAACTCAAAACATGCCCATCTATTATCTTACCTTGCTTTGTGCACTGATATGCTCCTGAGAGAGACCCATTCTTTCACAAATGTTTGAAAAAAGAAACCAGATGCCTACAGTAGGTGCTTGATTTATACATGTGTGAACATGGAAGTGAGTGAAACACCTGGAATCAATTTTTTGAATACCTGAGCAAATACTTTTAGCAGTGTATATGCTGAAGTGAAAATAGACAAAAGTGTAGCATCATCATGAAGACAGTGCCTGATGTGGTGACACAGAAGTTTAAAAAGAAGAGAACGAGACCTGAACATCTGAACATCCAACAACATGTTGTAATTATTTGTGTTTCATGCTGGTCTATCTTAAAATGATGGCGACAAACTAATGTATTCAGGTGAGAAGAACACACATACAGGAGGATTCTGTGTAGATGCTGTTGTTTTCAAAAGTCAAACTCTGTTCTTTGAGGCAACTTTGAGGCAGATGGGCTACAGCAGCAGAAGACCACGCCGGGTGCCACTCCTTTCAGCTAAGGACAGGAAACTGAGGCTACAATTTGCACAAGCTCATTGAAATTGGACAATAGAAGATTGGAAAAACGTTGCCTGGTCTGATGAGTCTCGATTTCTGCTGCGACATTCGGATGGTAGGGTCAGAATTTGGCGTCAACAACAAGAAAGCATGGGTCCATCCTGCCTTGTATCAACGGTTCAGGCTGGTGGTGGGGGTGTAATGGTGTGGGGAATATTTTCTTGGCACTCTTTGGGCCCCTTGGTACCAATTGAGCATAGTTGCAACGCCACAGCCTACCTGAGTATTGTTGCTGACCATGTCCATCCCTTTATGACCACAATATACCCAACTTCTGATGGCTACTTTCAGCAGGATAATGCACCATGTGATAAAGCTGGAATCATCTCAGACTGGTTTCTTGAACATGACAATGAGTCGCTGTACTCAAATGGCCTCCACAGTCACCAGATCTCAATCCAATAGAGAATCTTTGGGATGTGGTGGAACGGGAGATTCGCATCAGTGATGTGCAGCCGACAAATCTGCACCAACTGTGTGATGTCATCATGTCAATATGGACCAAACTCTCTGAGGAATGCTTCCAGCACCTTGTTGAATCTATGCCGCGAAGAATTGAGGCAGTTCTGAAGGCAAAAGGGAGTCCAACCCCTTACTAGCATGGTGTTCCTAACAAAGTGGCCGGTGAGTGTATGTCTGCTGCTGTGTTCATTATGCTGTAATCCATCATGACGATGAAATGATTGTAATTATCTCATCTTCATCTGCTTATCCGCTTTGCGAGTCACAGGTATGTAAAATTAATAAAAGAAAAAGTTTGCCAACAACATTAAATATTTCAAAACCCAATTTAAGTCTTACATGCAGTTTTGGTCGCTAATAACACAACAAGTGACCAACAGAATTATTAAGCTGTCTTCTCATTTGCTCATACAACAGCAAATTACTCTCATCTTAAAACATCTCTACAAATGAGTTGTAGAACTTGTTGTCTGTCATTTCAACAACTTGTTGACATTATTTCTCTGAAATTGTTTAATTTGAAATGACAGTGACATCATCGTTGACCACCTACTAGAAATCAGCAATGCAGTGAAGCTGTGCATCCTGAAGCTCAAATAAGCGAGGGATTACTGTGTCCTCTAAATAACTAAAAACAATCTAAAGCCAGTCCAGAACTACATGGGATTAGATCATTTCAGTTTTTCAACGATCCAATAAAAAGTTGTAAATGGACTGAAACAATGAAAAAAATCTTCATGGTCTGTTATTTACCTCAAGACAACATGACACAAACAATACCGTTAAATGTGTGTGGAGATACACAGTCATCAGGTCATGGTGGGACTCTGGCTTCCCCAGTTCAGAATGACCTGCTGGGAGAAAAAATATGAAATATAAATCAGTTTTGATTTGACAGCATGTGATGCCTTTCAAAACTAAAACTTCAAACTCGATCTCCACCCTCTTCAGGAACTCAATATTTTCTATTGATGGTTTAAAGCCCCTGTGGTGTAAAGTTGCTGGTTTATCCTAAAGGTGCAACATACTCAAGTGAGAAGAACACAAACACATAGAGGAGGATTCTGTGTAGTTCAAAAATCAAACTCTGCTGGAAATAAGGATATATCCCATAGAGACCTTGCTTTGAAATCACAGTCAAACTTTCAGTCCCATGTTGGGTTTGGACCTTAGAGGGTGGTGACGTTGACAGTGGGGATGGATCAGTGTGACTGATGGACACCGAGAGACTAAATCAAGTCTTGAAAAGTGAACACACTCTCCTTAACAAGTCAGAGGATCATTGCTCTGTGGAGGAGACAGAACAGGATTCTCTGGTCTCTTCATAACATTCTTTCTAATGTTGTGATCATTAGACCTCACCTTTAGTTCTCATTTGTTTATATAACGAATGGAATGTTGAATTTCTCTTAGATGTCTGTTCATGAAGTAACTTCTGCATGTTTTACAGTAGGCTGAACTGTTTCATTTCACATTGATGCATTTTACACGTTATAGATCAGTGAACATTATATCTGATGTCTGAAATATTACCTGTCTGACTTGTTGTTGACAGAACAGTTCTACTTTGCATGGAGAACATCACCAGGTTAACTCCTCTCAAACAGCCCATTGTGTTTGAGCTAGAGGGATTCGATGTTCCACCAGGACACGGGTCTCTGTTTTTCATCCTGCTTCTGTTTCACTTCATTTTAGTGCTGCTGGCGAACGGTGTGGTAGCATTTGTCATCATCAAAGACAAGACTCTTCACAGACCCATGTTTATAATGGTCTGTCACCTGGTAGCCTGTGATCTATTGGGGGGCACAGCAGTTCTTCCTCGGATCGCGATGCAGTTCTTAGGACAGAAAAAGATTGCCTACGCCTCAGCCATCACCCAGGCCTTCTGTGTGCACACGTACGGTACTTCAATGCAGACGATCCTGGGAGTGATGGCCTATGACAGGTATGGAAACACATCAGCATGAGACAATGAATTGAACATTTACATTGTTTTATACCAGGCATGGGCAAACAATGGCTTGTGGGCCACTGTTAGACTTTGTAATACAGTCAGCTAAACTTGTTTAAACTATACAATAAATTTTAAGAAATTAATTCAAATGTAAAATAACTTAACAGTAAGCCTTGCAGGTGTATGGTTTCCTGTCTGTTCAGGACCAAAACTTTTTATTCAATGGTTTTTGCATGTCAAATAAAAACTCCATCCAAGTGCTAATCAGCTGGCCCGCCTGTAAAATTGTAAAACTTTGTGTGGTCCACCAGTCAAAAATTCTGCCCACCCCTGTTCTATTCTATACTGTTTCAAAAGGAGATGAAGTGTTTCTGGATTTCTCTCTTTCTCTCGCTCTCGCTCTCTCTCTCTCTCTCACACACACACACACACACACACACACACACACACACACACACACACACACACACACACACACACACACACATACACACACACACAACACGGTGGTTTCTATGCCTTTATTTCTCTCGCAGATATGTTGCTGTGTGTGAACCTCTCAGGTATCCAACCATCATGACGTCAACTCGGGTGCACATATCCTGTGCCGTGGCCTGGATTGTTGCTCTGGTGTTGATTGGCGTGCTCTTTGCCTTTCACATCAACGTCCCACTTTGTGGGACTGTCATCAAACATGCCTACAGCAACAACCGCGATATTATGTTACTGGCCTGTGGACCCACTACGGCCAATAGTATCTACGGTCAGTGCATTCACGGTCACAAATTGTTTTATGAGCATCATCTATTATCAGCAGAGTCAATACAGTTTTTAATGAGAGCAATTTACTACATCCAGAATTTGTTGCTGTTGCTTTTACATTTTCTGCCAAAAATGAAGTTGTTAGCAATGTGAGACATAAAAATCATTTTCTGATCTTTCATCTGAATCTCCAATAAATATATCGCCACAATTTCTTGAGGAAGTCAGAGGAACCCAGGGCGATGAATTATAAAGCTAGCTGTGTGAAAATATCAATGACAATGTTGATATGCATTTTAGACATTAATGGCAAGATCAACATTGCATACAAAACTGGTTGACAATCAGGAACAGGTTGGTGATGATTGGAAAGACAGTGCCATCGACAGTAGGGTCACCATCTCAAACTGCTTCTTCTGAGAGAAGGAAATCCAAAATTACTCATGCAAATCAACTCATGGAAAGAAAGTTTGAAGGGAGAGGATGTGTTTCCCACTTTGTGAAAAATTAGAACGGAAGTATCCCACAGATCCAGAGGCCTCAGAGCTGCACATGTAGTTCCTCTGAGCCACTTTCACGGGAAAGTTCAAATCAAGTGGTCATTTGGCCTGCAAAATGACAGATAAAGAGCAGGTTGATGAACACACTGCAAAAGTGTTCGAAGTTTCTGCAAAAGGAGAAGGGGGCCAGAGGCTGTAGGACGTGGCAACCATCATAACTACCTCAGCTCTGGTGAGGACTGACTTAGAGGAGGAGAGGCTAGTCCGAGCCCCTCACACCATGAACCAAAGGGCAGTTAAGAGCCACAACCAGCAAACACTACTTGAATACAAGCTGTTGTTCCATCCACCAGAGTTACATGAGTGAGGGCAATTCAAGATGAAAGACCCAAATAACTGAATAACCTCAGGTTACATTACTGGTGAGGTGGTCAACAGCATCAGAAAATGTTTCATGAAGTTGAAGATGGTAATTGTTTCAAAATTCAACTTCCAAGTACCCACTATGAAAATACCAATGTCTATACTGCAATATGTATCAGTATGTGTGTGCTAGTGGTGTATCCATCCTCTCACTAAATATAAACCAATGGCATGAACATCTAAGTCTACGAACAACACATTTATATGTACTGAAATTTAAATTTTACTTTGCTCTCAGAAACAGGTATGGTGGAGTTGCATCTCTTCACATCACAGAGGAGAGATTGAGGTGGAAAAATTACTTGAAACTCTACTGAAAAGATAACTTTCATGTCTTTGTTTTTCTAGGTCTGGCCATGTCTTGGGTCTTGAGTGCAAGTGTCTGCATAATTGTTGGATTTTCTTACTCCAAAATACTTCATGCTTCTGTAAAACGACGACGAACTGGAAGCAGCATCAACAGCAAGGCCTTTAGAACATGTGCGATACATGTTGCCATTTTTCTGATCTACCAAACTGCAGCGCTGGTTATAATTGTGAGTCACAGGATTCCCTCAACCTCCGCTAATACCAAGAAATTCCTCAGCGCCTTGCTCGTCATCGTTCCACCAGTAATGGACCCCATGATCTATGGACTGGTCAGCAAAGAGCTACGTGAAAGCATCATCAAGCATCTTTGCAAACAATGCTATCACAGAAAGTGAAAGTTTCTATCGTATTTCGGATCACTTCTTGAAAACATACTTGAGGTGGACTCTACGTCATTACTCTAGTTCAGTGGTGGGTGGTCAGCGCCAGCAAGGCCTTCTCTGCTGGTCTAACATAACCAGAAATTAAGATATTTATAATGAAAGTTAATTATATTTTAATACTTTTGTCTTAAATAACTATATTCAAATATATGTATACATATTAGGGTTAAGTTAATATACTTTGTTTCGAACGAGTATCTGGTACGGATAAAGCATTTTTGACGAGTACGAGCACAATAAGAGTAAAACTTGTCAATACTTGTGCTCGTGCTGAAGGAAAATCCTCATAACCAGTGGTCCCCAACCTTTTTTGCGCCACGAACCCGTTTCATCTGATACAATATTTTCACAGACTGGCCTTCACTAACCACGCCACGACAGTTGTAGGCTAATAATAAATCATCCCAAGTGGTTTTATGTAAAATGCAGATATCAACAGACAACAAACAACCTTTTTTTCATAAATTGATAATCAACATCTCTGTAAACTAAATAATTGTAAGAAATAATTAAATTAGAAACTACATTCAAGTGACTGCACTGAAATATAGCGCCTTACAATCAGTGCATTCAACATATGAGAAATACTAATCATTCCAATAAAAGGATGAACAATTCAATAAAATAATAATAATTACATTAATGAGAATTAGTGGTTGGGGACTGCTGATCTAGGGGTAACAGGAGACAATGACACCTGAAGTGTATTCCGGATGTCCGGTCTTCTCCGCAGTTTGGTTTTCTTTATTGTCACTGCAGAAAATCCTGCTTCACAAAGACAGGAGGTTGGAAATGGAAGCAGGGTTTTCAATACTTTTTGGGCGATCTCAGGATAATCTGTCCTGACTTTAATCCAGAACACTAGCACAGTTGTGGGCGCTTAACTTAGGGGTAATGACTGGTAACCTGTCATCTGCCCGAGACCTCTCAAGCAGGACAGACGCATGCATTCGTTTGTGCGTCATTCCGTATATACGTCACTTTTCAAAATAAAACATCTTTATCAATAAAAGAAAAAGAAAGTCAAACGTTCTGTGCCGCCCGGTACCCAATGTACTGGGTCTCGACCCGGTACATTGGGTACTGGGTACTGATGAAAACTGTAGTTTCATCATGAAGACAGTGCCTGATGTGGTGACACAGAAGTTTGAAAAGAATGGAATGAGACCTGAACATCTGAACATCCAACAACAGGGTTGTTATTATCTGTGTTCAATTGCTGGTATATCCTAAAATAATGGCGACAAACGTAGTCAGGTTAGAAGAACACATACAAGAGGATTCTGTGTAGAAGCTGTTGTGTTCAAAAGTCAAACTCTTTTCTGGTAAGAAGAACGTATTCTACAGAGAACTGTCTTTGCTTCACCAGGTTAACTCCTCTCAAACAACCCATTGTGTTTGAGCTGGAGGGATTTGATGTTCCACCAGGATACGGCTCTCTGCTCTTCATCCTGTTTCTGATTAACTACATTTTAGTGTTGCTAGGAAACGGTGTGGTGGCACTTGTCATCATCATAGACCAGAACCTTCACAGACCCATGTTTGTAATGGTCTGTCACCTGCTAGCCTGTGATCTACTGGGGGGCACAGCAGTGCTGCCTCGCCTCATGATGCACTTCCTGATGGGGCAGAAAAAGATCACCTACGCCTCAGCCATCACCCAGGCCTACTCCGTTCACACATATGGTGCTGCAGTGCAGACGATCCTGGCAGTGATGGCCTATGACAGGTATAGAAACACATCAGCATTTAGAATCATGCAATCATATTGTTCATGTGATGTCATGATTGACAGCACACTGAAAGAAACAATATATTTTCATATTGTTTTAAACATATGACATGAGCAGAAGTGGGTTTTTTCTGTGTTTTTGATAAACACTTTTGCTAATTTAGAAGTCTTTCATCTAAATAGTTAAAAAATCCTCCTCAATAATTTTTGATGAGAGTCAACAAAACTGGTAACAATCTTCTAAATATTATATTATAAAAACATCTGCACTGCATATCAGTAAAAGTAATGAGAGATGATCACCTAATTTTGATGCACCTCTTGGTTTTTTTCTGACAGGTTATATCATTATTAACATTTAGGTTAACCATCATATATTTGTATCATATTGAGAGCAGATGACATACAGAATTTGCTTTGGGATAAATAACGTCCCCACCTTCTCTCTCTCTATCTCCATTTTGCTGTAACGTCATGTTCGTTTTCTCTCTAAAACTAAAACAGTTCTCAAAAGCTAAAGCAGAAAGGATTACAAGATAAATTTCAAGTAAAAAAAAAATTCTGAATACAAAATATTGAATAATTTTATAGCTTTAGTTTATGCTTGCACATGCACATCAACTAATAATAAGAGCTACCCTTGTTTCTTAATACTGTACACATAGAAATTGGTAGAAAGAGCTAATATTCTTCAAAGTTACATCTAATGATGTTTTCTATGTCTTTATTTCTCTCTGCAGGTATGTTGCTGTGTGTGAACCACTCAGGTATCCCATCATCATGACGTCGACTCGGCTTCATACCTCCTGCGCCCTGGCGTGCTCTTTGCCTTTCACATCAACGTCCCACTTTGTGGCACCACCATCAAACACGTCTACTGCAGCAACCGCTCTATCCTGTCACTGGCCTGCATTCCTACTCCTGCTAATAGTATCTATGGTCAGTGCATTTGTTTAGAATGAAGATAAAGAAATTCCTTGCTGAGAATCATGTATTATATTACATAATTAGAATCATCCTTCAGATCCAGATCAGGACTTTGTTCCTGACCCTAGATCTAGCACAAGCAGAACAGCCTTCTTTTTCTTCAACTTTTTAAACTGCGATTCAAGTTTCTCCAGCTGGGACGTGAAAGCCTTCTCTTTGTTCTCCCACCCCTGCTCCTTCTGTATCAGCATCAGCAAATATTGAGGTGGAAAGTTTACATAAAACTTTCCTGAAACTGAGGAACTATTTCTTTGTTTTTCTAGGTCTGTCCTTGACTTGGGTGTTGAGTACAAGTGTCCTCCTGATAGTTGCATTTTCCTACTTCAGAATCCTTCATGCTTCTGTAAAACAACGACAAACTGGAAGTAGTATCAACAGCAAGGCCTTTAGAACATGTGCAACACACATTGCTGTTAATAAATGTAAAACATGGAAAGGAAATTATTTCAATGTAGCCACAAGAGGACACAAGCCAGTGTCTTATTGTGCCGGTCCTAAGCCCGGATAAATACAGAGGGTTGCGTCAGGAAGGGCATCCGTCGTAAAACTTTTGCCAAATCAAAGATGCAAATCAAACCTATGACTTCCATACCGGATTGGTCGAGGCGCCGGTGGAAATTGGATTACTGTTGGTCGAAGAAGGAGAGGAGGAAAGTGCGTTCGCTCGAAGAAAGAGAAGAGGAACACCAAGAGTATAGGACTAAGAGTAGGGACGTTGAATGTTGGAACCATGACAGGAAAAGGTAGAGAGTTGGTTGACATGATGCAGAGAAGGAAGGTAGACATACTATGTGTACAGGAGACCAGGTGGAAAGGTAGCAAGGCTAGAAGTTTAGGAGCAGTGTTCAAGTTGTTCTATCATGGTGTAGATGGGAAAAGAAATGGAGTAGGAGTTATCTTGAAGGAGGAGTTTGTTAGGAATGTCCTGGAGGTCAAAAGAGTGTCGGATAGAGCGGTGAGTCTGAAGCTAGAAATAGGTGTGATGTTCAATGTTGTTAGTGGGTATGCTCCACAGGTAGGATGTGAGCTGGAGGAGAAGGAGAAATTCTGGTCGGACTTTGATGAAGTGATGCAGAGCATGCCTAGAAGTGAGAGAGTTGTCATTGGAGCAGACTTCAATGGACATGTTGGTGCAGGAAACAGAGGTGATGAGGAGGTGATGGGCAGGTTTGGTATCCAGGAGAGGAACGCAGAAGGACAGATGGTAGTTGACTTTGCAAAAAGGATGGAAATGGCTGTAGTGAATACTTTCTTCCAGAAGAGGCAGGAACATAGAGTGACCTATAAGAGTGGCGGTAGGAGCACACAGGTAGACTACATCTTGTGTAGACAGTGTAACCTGAAAGAGATCAGTGACTGCAAAGTAGTGGTAGGTGAGAGTGTAGCCAAACAGCATAGGATGGTGGTGTGTAGGATGACTCTGGTGGTGAGGAAGATCAAGAGGGCAAAGACAGAGCAGAAGACGAAATGGTGGAACCTGAAAAAGGAAGAGTGTTGCATGACCTTTAGGAAGGAGTTAAGACAGGCTCTGGGTGGTCAGGAGGTGCTTCCAGATGACTGGACAACTACAGCTAATGTGATCAGGGAGACAGGTAGGAGAGTACTTGGTGTGTCATCTGGAAGGAAAGTAGATAGGGAGACTTGGTGGTGGAATGAGGAGGTACAGGAGTGTATACAGAGAAAGAGGTTAGCTAAGAAGAAGTGGGACACTGAGAGGACTGAGGAGAGTAGACAGGAGTACAGGGAGATGCAGCGTAAGGTGAAGGTAGAGGTAGCAAAGGCCAAACAAGAAGCTGATGAGGACTTGTATGCTATGTTGGACAGTAAGGAGGGAGAGACTGATCTCTACCGGTTGGCAAGAAAGAGAGATAGAGATGGGAAGGACGTGCAGCAGGTTAGGGTGATTAAGGATAGGGATGGAAGTCTATTGACAGGTGCCAGTAGTGTGATGGGAAGATGGAAAGAGTACTTTGAAGAGTTGATGAACGTGGAAAATGAGAGAGAACAAAGACTAGAAGAGGTGACTGTTGTGGACCAGGATGTAGCAAAGATTAGTCAGGATGAAGTGAGGAGGGCATTGAAGAGGATGAAGAGTGGAAAGGCAGTCGGTCCTGATGATATACCAGTAGAGGTTTGGAAGTGTCTAGGAGAGGTGGCAGTAGAGTTTCTGACTGGGTTGTTCAACAGGATCTTAGATAGTGAGAAGATGCCTGAGGAATGGAGGAGAAGTGTGCTGGTGCCCATTTTTAAGAACAAGGGAGATGTGCAGAGTTGTGGCAACTACAGAGGAATAAAGCTGATGAGCCATACAATGAAGTTATGGGAGAGAGTAGTGGAAGCTAGACTAAGGGCAGAAGTGAACATTTGTGAGCAGCAGTATGGTTTCATGCCAAAAAAGAGTACTACAGATGCAGTATTTGCGTTGAGGATGTTGATAGAGAAGTACAGAGAAGGCCAAAGGGAGCTGCATTGTGTTTTTGTAGATCTGGAGAAAGCTTACGACAGGGTGCCCAGAGAGGAACTGTGGTATTGTATGAGGAAGTCTGGAGTGGCAGAGAAGTATGTTAGAGCGGTGCAGGACATGTATGAGGACTGTAAGACAGTGGTGAGGTGTGCTGTAGGTGTGACAGAGGAGTTCAAGGCAGAGGGGGTACTGCATCAGGGATCAGCTCTGAGCCCCTTCTTGTTCGCTATGGTGATGGACAGGCTGACAGACGAGGTTAGACAGGAATCTCCATGGACTATGATGTTTGCAGATGACATTGTGATCTGCAGTGAGAGCAGGGAACAGGTGGAGGAGAAGCTAGAGAGGTGGAGGTTTGTCCTGGAAAGGAGAGGAATGAAGATTAGCCGCAGTAAGACAGAGTACATGTGTGTGAATGAGAGGGACCCAAGTGGAAGAGTGAGGTTACAGGGAGAAGAGATCAAGAAGGTGGAGGATTTTAGGTACTTAGGCTCAACAGTCCAGAGCAATGGAGAGTGTGGAAAAGAGGTGAAGAAGCGTGTCCAGGCAGGATGGAACGGGTGGAGGAAAGTGTCAGGTGTGATGTGTGATAGAAGAGTTTCAGCTAAAATGAAAGGAAAGGTGTACAAAACTGTGGTGAGACCAGCGATGTTGTTTGGTCTAGAGACAGTGTCACTGAGGAAAAGACAGGAGACAGAGCTGGAGGTAGCAGAGATGAAGATGCTGAGGTTCTCTCTGGGAGTGACCAGGAAGGATAGGATCAGGAATGAGTACATCAGAGGGACAGCACATGTTAGAGGTTTTGGAGATAAAGTCAGAGAGGCCAGACTGAGATGGTTTGGACATGTCCAGAGGAGAGATAGTGAACATATTGGTAGACGGATGTTGAGTTTTGAACTGCCAGGCAGGAGACCTAGAGGAAGACCAAAGAGGAGGTTTATGGATGTAATGAGGGAAGACATGAAGGTAGTTGGTGTGAGAGAAGAGGATTCAAAGGACAGGGCTAGATGGAGGAAATTGATTCGCTGTGGCGACCCCTGAAGGGAAAAGCCGAAAGGAAAAGAAGATGGAAAGGAAATTATTTCATTGCAAAATTATTGTACCAAAGTTTAAGTCTGAAAACTTAAAATATTTTAAACATTACGCCCTTGTTCTTTGCGGTCAATGCGTTCCAGGAACCACACATGATTGAGGAATCCGCGATTGAGATCGCGATCTATTTATGTTACTATTTACGGTAATTTAAACGTTTATAAACCCTACCCATACTGATATTAAACCACCTTCTCTCTGTGTTACCTTTTCCCACACTCTTATCAACTGTTTAAAGTATTTTTGTGTCTCACAAAGTCTGAGACTGACGGAATGAGCACACGTCCGGATGCCATCAGCCAATAGAATGTGCGTACGGTACCACATGACAGCTGACCAAAAATCTACGATGAGATGGAGTCGCAATTGTTGATGCGCAATCAGGCTAGTGCACACTGTATCAGCTAAAATATTCCCTCGACTGCGTACTCATGCCAAATGAGTGGCAATCTGATTCTTAAATGATTGGATCTGATGTTGGTTCACCCTTTGCAGTTCAATAGCTTCAACTTTTCTAGGAAGGCCTTTCACTGGGTTCATGAGTGTGTTTATAGGAAATTATGATGACCAATCTTCCAGAAGCGCTTTTGCCAGGTTTGATACTAAGGTTCTGCGAGAAGGCCTGATTCTCAGTCTCTACTCTAATTCATCCCAAAGGTGTTCTGTCAGACTGAGGTCAGAACTTTTTGGAGCCAGTCAAGTTCATCAAACTCAAAACATGCCCATCTATTATCTTACCTTTCTTTGTGCACTGATATGCTCCTGAGAGAGACCCATTCTTTCACAAATGTTTGAAAAAAGAAACCGGATGCCTACAGTAGGTGCTTGATTTTATACATCTGTGAACATGGAAGTGAGTGAAACACCTGAAATCAATGATTTGAATAGCTGAGCAAATCCTTTTAGCAGTGTATATGCTGAAATGAAAATAGACAAAAGTGTAGCATCATCATGAAGACAGTGCCTGATGTGATGACACAGAAGTTTAAAAAGAAGAGAACGAGACCTGAACATCTGAACATCCAACAACATGTTGTAATTATTTGTGTTTCGTTGCTGGTCTATCTTAAAATGATGGCGACAAACTAACATATTCAGGTGAGAATAACACACATACAAGAGGATTCTGTGTAGACGCTGTTGTGTTCAAAAGTCAAACTCTGTTCTGGTAAGAAGGGCATATTCCATAGAGAACTGTCTTTGGAATCAGAGTCAAACTTTCAGTCCCATGTTGGGTTTGGACCTTAGAGGGTGGTGACGTTGACCGTGGGGATGGATCAGTGTGACTGATGGACACTGAGAGACAAACTGAAGTCTTGAAAAGTGAACACACTCTCCTTAACAAGTCAGAGCATCATTGCTCTGTAGAGGAGACTGAATAGGATTCTCTGGTCTCTTCATAACAGCCTTTCTAATGTTGTGATCATTAGACCTCACCTTTAGTTCTCATTTGTTTATATAACGAATGGAATGTTGAATTTCTCTTAGATGTCTGTTCATGAAGTAACTTCTGCATGTTTTACAGTAGGCTGAACTGTTTCATTTCACATTAATACATTTTACACGTTATAGATCAGTGAAAATTATATCTGATGTCTGAAATATTACCTGTCTGACTGGTTGTTGACAGAACAGTTCTACTTTGCATGGAGAACATCACTAGGTTAACTCCTCTCAAACAACCCATTGTGTTTGAGCTAGAGGGATTCGATGTTCCACCAGGATACGGCTCTCTGTTTTTCATCCTGCTTCTGTTTCACTTCATTTTAGTGCTGCTGGCGAACGGTGTGGTGGCATTTGTCATCATCAAAGACAAAAATCTTCACAGACCCATGTTTATAATGGTCTGTCACCTGGTAGCCTGTGATCTACTGGGCGGCATAGCAGTTCTTCCTCAGATCGCGATGCAGTTCTTAGGACAGAAAAAGATTGCCTACGCCCCAGCCATCACCCAGGCCTTCTGTCTGCACTCGTACGGTACTTCAATGCAGACGATCCTGGGAGTGATGGCCTATGACAGGTATGGAAACACATCAGCATGAGACAATGAATTGAACATTTACATTGTTTTATACCAGGCATGGGCAAACAATGGCTTGTGGGCCACTGTAATACAGACTTTGTAATACAGTCAGCTAAACTTGTTTAAACTATACAATAAATTTTAAGAAATTAATTCAAATGTAAAATAACTTTACAGTAAGCCTTGCAGGTGTATGGTTTCTATGGTTTCCTGTCTGTCAAAGACCAAAACTTTTTATTCAATGGTTTTTGGATTTCAAATAAACACTCCATCCAAGTGCTAATCAGCTGGCCCGCCTGTAAAATTGTAAAACTTTGTGTGGTCCACCAGTCAAAAATTCTGCCCACCCCTGTTCTATTCTATATTGTTTCAAAAGGACATGAACTGTTTCTGGATTTCTCTCTTTCTCTCTCTCTCTCTGTCACACACACACACACACACACACACACACACACACACACACACGGTGGTTTCTATGCCTTTATTTCTCTCGCAGATATGTTGCTGTGTGTGAACCTCTCAGGTATCCAACCATCATGACGTCAACTCGGGTGCACATATCCTGTGCCGTGGCCTGGATTGTTGCTCTGGTGTTGATTGGCGTGCTCTTTGCCTTTCACATCAACGTCCCACTTTGTGGGACTGTCATCAAACACGCCTACAGCAACAACCGCGATATTATGTCACTGGCCTGTGGACCCACTACGGCCAATAGTATCTACGGTCAGTGCATTCACGGTCACAAATTGTTTTATGAGCATCATCTATTATCAGCAGAGTCAATACAGTTTTTAATGAGAGCAATTTACTACATCCAGAATTTGTTGCTGTTGCTTTTACCTTTTCTGCCAAAAATTAAGTAGTTAGCAATGTGAGACATAAAAATCATTTTCTGATCTTTCATCTGAATCTCCAATAAATATATCGCCACAATTTCTTGAGGCAGTCAGAGGAACCCAGGTCGATGAATTATAAAGCTAGCTGTGTGAAAATATCAATGAAAATGTTGATATGCATTTTAGACATTAATGGCAAGATCAACATTGCATACAAAACTGGTGGCCATGGGGAAAGTCCATGGCAACCAGTTTCAACACTAGTTGACAATCAGGAACAGGTTGGTGATGATTGGAAAGACAGTGCCATTGACAGTAGGGTCACCATCTCAAACTGCTTCTTCTGAGAGAAGGAAATCCAAAATTACTCATGCAAATCAACTCATGGAAAGAAAGTTTGAAGGGAGAGGATGTGTTTGCAACACATAGTTGTCCCACTTTGTGAAACATTAGAACGGAAGTATCCCACAGATCCAGAGGCCTCAGAGCTGCACATGTAGTTCCTCTGAGCCACTTTCACGGGAAAGTTCAAATCAAGTGGTCATTTGGCCTGCAAAATGACAGATAAAGAGCAGGTTGATGAACACACTGCAAAAGTGCTCGAAGTTTCTGCAAAAGGAGAAGGGGTCAGAGGCTGTAGGAAGTGGCAACCATCATAACTACCTCAGCTCTGGTGAGGACTGACTTAGAGGAGGAGAGGCTAGTCCGAGCCCCTCACACCATGAACCAAAGGGCAGTTAAGAGCCACAACCAGCAAACACTACTTGAATGAATGCTGTTGTTCCATCCACCAGAGTTACATGAGTGAGGGCATTTCAAGATGAAAGACCCAAATAACTCAATAACTTCAGGTTACATTACTGGTGAGGTGGTCAACAGCATCAGAAAATGTTTCATGAAGTTGAAGATGGTAAATGTTTCAAAATTCAACTTCCAAGTACCCACTATGAAAATACCAATGTCTATACTGCAATATGTATCAGTATGTGTGTGCTAGTGGTGTGTCCATCCTCTCATTAAATATAAACCAATCACATGAACATCTAAGTCTACGAACAACACATTTATATGTACTGAAATTTAAATTTTACTTTGCTCTCAGAAACAGGTATGGTGGAGTTGCATCTCTTCACATCACTGACTTGATAGAAGAAGAACATACTGTTTATTATCCTCATAGGGAAACTACTTTTTCCAGTCTATTTCCAACGCACATGTATATGGTACAGGCCCTGAAACACACACAAACAAGGCTCTGTACGGCATGGGGGTAGATAGTGAGTGGCAGCTCCTCACTGGTGTGCCCTATGAGCGGCTTGTGGGGGATGGTGCCTTGCTCAAATACATCTCGGCAGTGCTCAGGAGGTATAGAGACATCCCTCTACTGTCCCTCCAGGTTTCTTCGGTCCACACAAGATTTGAACTGGCTATCCTCCGGACTGAGATAGTGCTGCCCCTGCCACTCACTCCTCTATTTCCCTGAGGACACAGAGGAGAGATTGAGGTGGAAAAATTACTTGAAACTCTACTGAAAAGATAACTTTCATGTCTTTGTTTTTCTAGGTCTGGCCATGACTTGGGTCTTGAGTGCAAGTGTCTGCATAATTGTTGGATTTTCTTACTCCAAAATACTTCATGCTTCTGTAAAACGACGACGAACTGGAAGCAGCATCAACAGCAAGGCCTTTAGAACATGTGCGATACATGTTGCCATTTTTCTGATCTACCAAACTGCAGCGCTGGTTATAATTGTGAGTCACAGGATTCCCTCAACCTCCGCTAATACCAAGAAATTCCTCAGCGCCTTACTCGTCATCATTCCACCATTAATGGACCCCGTGATCTATGGACTGGTCAGCAAAGAGCTACGTGAGAGCATCCTCAAGCATCTTTGCAAACAATGCTATCACAGAAAGTGAAAGTTTCTATCGTATTTCGGATCACTTCTTGAAAACATACCTGTACTTGAGGTGGACTCTATGTCATTACTCTAGTTCAGTGGTGGGTGGTTAGCGCCAGCAAGGCCTTCTCTGCTGGTCTAACATAACCAGAAATTAAGATATTTATAATGAAAGTTAATTATATTTTAATACATTTCTCTTAAATAACTATATTCAAATATATGTATACATATTAGGGTTAAGCTAGGTACTTGTTTCGAACGGGTATCTGGTATGGATAAAGCATTTTTGACGAGTACGAGCACAATAAGAGTAAAACTTGTCAATACTTGTGCTCGTGCTGAAGGAAAATCCTCATAACCAGTGGTCCCCAACCTTTTTTGCGCCACAAACCCGTTTCATCTGATACAATATTTTCACAGACTGGCCTTCACTTAACCACGCCACGACAGTTGTAGGCTAATAATAAATCATCCCCAGTGGTTTTATGTAAAATGCAGATATCAACAGACAACAAACAACCTTTTTTTCATAAATTGATAATCAACATCTCTGTAAACTAAATAATTGTAAGAAATAATTAAATTAGAAACTCCATTCAAGTGACTGCACTGAAATATAGCGCTTTACAATCAGTGCATTCAACATATGAGAAATACTAATCATTTCCAATAAAAGGATGAACAATTCAATAAAATAATAATAATTACATTAATGAGAATTAGTGGTTGGGGACCGCTGATCTAGGGGTAACAGGAGACAATGACACCTGAAGTGTATTCCGGACGTCTGGTCTTCTCCGCAGTTTGGTTTTCTTTATTGTCACTGCAGAAAATCCTGCTTCACAAAGACAGGAGGTTGGAAATGGAAGCAGGGTTTTCAATACTTTTTGGGCAATCTCAGGATAATCTGTCCTGACTTTAATCCTGAAGACTAGCACAGTTGTGGGCGCTTAACTTAGGGGTAATGGCTGGTAACCTGTCATCTGCCCGAGACCTCTCAAGCAGGACAGACGCATGCATTCGTCTGTGCGTCATTCCGTATATACGTCACTTTTCAAAATAAAACATCTTTAGACTGGTAATCAATAAAAAAAAAAGAAAGTCAAATGTTCTGTGCCACCTGGTACCCAATGTACTGGGTCTCGACCCGGTACACTGGGTACTGGGTACTGATGAAAACTGTAGTTTCATCATGGAGACAGTGCCTGATGTGGTGACACAGAAGTTTGAAAAGAAGGGAATGAGACCTGAACATCTGAACATCCAACAACAGGGTTGTAATTATCTGTGTTTAATTGCTGGTATATCCTAAAACAATGGCGACAAACGTAGTCAGGTTAGAAGAACACACATACAAGAGGAGTCTGTGTAGAAGCTGTTGTGTTCAAAAGTCAAACTCTTTTCTGGTAAGAAGAACGTATTCTACAGAGAACAGACTTTGCTTGCGCCTTTGAGGAAAGGCCTGGATTTCTTGTGTGGATGTTTCTGTATTCTGAGTGTGGCCTTCCAGTAGATGGCTGGCACTCCATCTTCCATTAAACCTGCCACCAATTTATAGTTAGCTCTCCTGCTCTTATGCCAGTTCAATCTGTGGTTTGGTGCTGGATGATTGTTCTGCAGTACACGTGCCATCCTGTCAAACTCTCCTGCCATCAGTGCCCAGCCTCGCTTTCTTGACATGCTCATGGACTCTCAGAACAACAGATCACAGACTTTCAGATTTCCCTGGATTCCCCACTTCCTTGCACTCACTACTTCAGTTACCCTTCCACAGCTTATTGGTTTTCAATAAAGATCATTGATTCATTTCATCATTGCCTCTGCTCTGCTTTTGGGTCACTCCTTGGTTAAGACCACTTCATATTGTAACACTGAAATCATTGGCTTCTTACTGTGAAGAAAACATTCACTTCCTCAATGGTACACAGGTTGAATAACTAAAACATGAGAAATTAAGTAAACCTTGTTATCGCGTAAAAGTAATACTATTTTACTAGAAAATTACTGTCCCAAAGTTTAGAGCTCTGAAAACTCAAAATATACATGGAAATGAAGGCAGGCAAATGAATAGCTTCATTGTGAAGACAGTGCCTGATGTCATAACACAAGATGTGAAGATCTGAACATCCAACTTGTGTTTAGTTGCTGGTCTATCCTAAAATGATGGCAACAAGATGTAACATATTCAGATGACAAGAAGATATGAACACATACAAGAAGTCTCAGTCAAACTCTGTTCTGGTAATAAGTATATATATAAAGAGAACTGACTTTGAGTTCACAGTCAATCTTTTGCTCCCACAATGGGTTTGGACCTGAGAGTGTGGTCACATTGACCGTGGGGATGGATCAGTGTGACTGATGGACACTGAAGACAAAATAAAGTCTTGAAAAGTGAACACACTCTCCTCAACAAGTCAGAGCATCATTTCTCTGTGGAAGAGACAGAAAAGGATGCTCTTTGGTCTTCATAACAGCCTTTATAATGTTGTGATCATTACACCTAACCTTTAGTTCTCATTTCTTTATATATGTAATGAAATGTTGAATTTTGCAGTAGCAAAAGAGTAGAAGTGGGTGACTGGTTTAAAAGGGCACTTGGGAGGCAGTACCAACATTGGCAGTATCCAAACAAGAACCAATGAAGTCAGAGACTGCAACATCCCGTGGCACCCTGAATCAAAATGTTACCCTGGCCTACTTGCATACACTCAAAAAAATAATACTGCATGTTACTAATGGGGCGGCAGTGGCTCAGTGGTAAAGCGGGCGGTAGAGCAGGTCGTCCTATGATTTGAGATCGGCGGTTCGATTCCCGCTCCCGCCCCCCCAAAAATACCCGGAGGTGAGCCAACAGTGGGAGGCGTCAGCTCATCTCCGGAGCACTGCCGAGGCACCCCTGAGCAAGGTGCCGTCCCCTTTACAAATTGCTCATTTGAGGCGCACCAAGAAGGAGCTGCCTGCCACTCTACCTCCCCTGCATGCCTACAGGCCCCTTTGTGTGTGTGTGTGATACAGGGGCCTGTACTCACATATATGTATGCATGCGTTTGTAATCAGTAGCTAGAGTGTGCTCTCTTAATTTCCCTTCGGGGATCAAACCAGTATATAAAATTAAAAAAAATTAATTCAATCAGTGAAACATTTTCACACATACAAATATTGAGTAGATATGAAAGCTCTCAAATCTGTTAAAACAAAATCTGAGTCATGAGTAAAATCTAAGTAATATTTTCTAGTACGTCTGAACGAATTGATTTGGTCCAAATACCTACACAAATTGAGTAAATGTAATGAAATTTGGGGGGGTCGCACCCCAATATGAGGGGGGATGGCACCTTGCTCAACGGCGCCTCAGCAATGGCTGGGAGGTGAGCTGACACCTCCCACTGTCAGCTCACACTCTGAGGGATGTCCTGGTGGGAGCAGGATTCAAACCACCGATGGCTGGCTGATCCACCTTCAAGACATCTAATATACCACTGAGCCACTGCCAGAGTGAGTGACCAGCACCCCAAAATCCTAAAAAGGCGGAATCGGTTCCCTTCTGTTTACTTGATGTTTTCAGGTTGTTAGTTACATCTCCAATACAATCGAGTTGACTTGTTTAATAATTACACTTATTAAACCTAACTGATATTTGTTAATATATTCTCAAAATGGTTGGTGAAACATACACTTATTATTACAAACATTTAAACCATGTAACCTGTGAGTCAAATAGTACTTTATTTTAAGTAAGTAAACTTAATTTACACAAATAATCCTGTTGAAGTTTTACTAAATAATTTTGATGTAGTCGAATCAAATACTCATGATGATGATATTCAGAATTTTTATTGAGCATACATAACTATATATTACTGTCACATTTACTAGGTCCTTGAATCATTTTTTAGAGTGTAGGTCAAAGATCAAAGCTAGTGCTCTGATCTACTTTCATAGATCTAGAAGAACTATCCTTGCTCTATGTTCTTACTCACACTGGCCTTCTCCCTTGTCTTTCTATCCTGTTCCTGACTGTACAAAAATTAACATTTGACCATGACCTAGTTTTCTCAAGGTCAAGGTCATCATCTCATTTTCATCCTCTTTGCCGCCCGAGCAATCTGCTTTTGGTTTCATATTTCTATCTGCAACGGTTGCGAGAATATTTGGTGGCCTAACGGACAATATTTGGTAAAGAAGATATTTGGTGGACAAATGGACGAACACACAAACGCTGACAGTTTAAATTTAAAGCGGGATGGAACAACCTTTTCTAGTGTGTTCAGTGCCTTCAAAATCTTCACCACTGCTTCCAGTCAGCTAGTTTCAGTTATAAAACTTTTCAGTTGGATCCTGTCCTGCTGACTGTATACCTGATAGTTGATCACTAGCATTCTAGGCTTCATTATGACTCCCATCCAAGTAGCTTGCATCTTGCCAACATGTTCACCAACACAACACTCATGTGCATGTATACAAAAGACTTAATATGAAAGAAATTATGTTATCAATTTGGTAAATGTGAAAGAACTTATGCTATCAATTCAGTAGAGGCGGTGGGTTCAGCCAAGGAGAAATGCGTACGTACCTCAGCATCCGTCGTTCAAGCAGCTCAAAGAAAAACTTGCCCCATAGTATACAAAAAAAAGCTGTCGAAGAAGAACTTGTGGTAAGGGGCTTTGAAACTGCAGACAAATGGGTCTCCGAATTGAAGGAAAATATATAATCAAATATATTCTCAGGTTTTGTATTTACTTTGTACGTATTTCATTTAGTAATGATATAACTTTTGAGTTAAGAAAATATATTGTGTAATGGGTGTCCACCTTTTAGCGGCGGGCACTGGCTGTTTAATATGTTTGACTCTCTGTTGTAGGTGGAGACTGAGACTGGAGAACCGTATAAGGGAGAACCAACCAGTCACAGAACAACGCGATGTATATGAGCTAATGTATAGTGGCTCATCCTTAAGGTGGAGCCTAGTGACGTGCATAATAAATATCTGAGATTCTCTGAACATGTTGTTCCTGCCCCCTGTCACGGTTCATACAACACAAGATTTTGTGTTAGGGACAGAGAACCCAGATCTGTTTAGAAATATTGTATTAGGGCAAATACATTTGATAAACAAGACAATTTGTTTCTTGTTTCTCCTCCCATTTTTGAACACGCACAACTGCTTTGGGTGGACTTTGTGATAAAAGTCCGTTTACCTAACAGAATATAACAGGATGCCCCTAACCGCAGAAGAGATTCAGTTGCACCTACACGCTTTAACGGAAAACTAACCATAAAAGGAGTGCAGATGTGTCTGCACAGTGTAATGGTAAACTGCTTTAACAAAAATTGATGACATAAACTATGAACTGTTGATTTGCTGATGCTCAATAAAAAGACGGACGGAGACAGCAGACAGCTCACAGTTTGGAGGAGTATCTTCCTGCTAAGAGCTCTGCTGTCCCTCGCGAGTCTCGGAAGACAACTTTGACTGGTGTGAGTTTGTTCTCGATAGAAACGCAGGTGATGTACCTACTAGGGGCCTTCTAAATTTCCCTGATACTTAACAACAACAAAAGATATTGTATATGTCAGAAAATACTGTACACCTTGCTATGAATGTTTTCAGTGCGTCATATAAGGCAATATAACCACAGAGCAATAAATGAAGCAGTGAAACTCCTGTTGAGCTGAATTCCAGTTGTATCCCTGATTTTTACTGTCTTTTAATTACTCAGCCAATTCATCAATATCCATCCATCCATTAAGCAGCAGCTTAAACAGGGAAGTCCAGACTTCCCTCTCCCTAGCCACTTCGTCCAGCTCCTCCGGGAGAATCCCAAGGCGTTCCCAGGCCAGCCGGGAGACATAGTCTCTCCAGCGTGTCCTGGGTCATTCCCGGGGCCTCCTCCCAGTAGGACGTGCCCAGAACACCTCACCAGATGCCCGAGCCACCTCATCTGGCTCCTCTCGATGCGGAGGAGCAGCAGCTCGACTCTGAGTCCCTCCCGGATGACCGAACTTCTCACCCTATCTCTAAGGGAGAGCCCGGACACCCTGCGGAGGAAACTCATTTCGGCCGCTTGTATCTGGGATCTCGTTCTTTCGGTCACGACCCACAGCTCGTGACCATAGGTGAGGGCAGGAACGTAGATCGACCGGTAAATCGAGGGCTTTGCCTTTCGGCTCAGCTCCTTCTTCAACATGACGGACCAATACAGAGTCCGCATCACTGCAGACGCTGCACCAATCCACCTGTCGATCTCCCGTTCCATTGTACCCTCACTCGTGAACGAGACCCCAAGACGCTTGAACTCCTCTACTTGGGGCAAGATCTCATTCCCAACCTGGAGAGGGCACTCCACTCTTTTCCGACTGAGGACCATGGTCTCAGATTTGGAGGTGCTAATTCTCATCCCAACCGCTTCACACTCGGCTGCGAACCGCTCCAGTGAGAGTTGGCGATCACGGCTTGATGAAGCCAACAGCACCACGTCATCTGCAAAAAGCAGAGACGCAATACTGAGGCCACCAAACCGGACACCCTCAACGCCTTGGCTCAGTCCGTGACAAGCACAGAAGTCCAATAACTGAACACCACTCGGGTTCTGATCGGGGGGGTCGTTCCTCCCAATCACACCCTTCCAGGTCTCACTGTCATTGCCCACGTGAGCATTGAAGTCCCCCAGCAGAACGATGGAGTCCCCAGTGGGAGCATTCTCCAGCACCCCCTCCAAAGACTCCAAAAAGGGTGGGTACTCTGAACTGCTGTTTGGTGCATACGCACAAACAACAGTCAGGACCCGTCCCCCCACCCGAAGGCGGAGGGAGGCTACCCTCTCGTCCACCGGGGTGACCTCCAATGTACAGGTGCCAGGCCGGGGGGCTATAAGTATACCCACACCTGCTCGGCGTCTCTCACCATGGGCAACTCCAGAGTGGAAGAGAGTCCAACCCCCCTCGAGAGGACTGGTACCAGAGCCCAAGCTGTGTGTGGAGGTGAGCCCGACTATATCTAGTCGGAACTTCTCGACCTCACACACCAGCTCAGGCTCCTTCCCTGCCAGAGAGGTGACATTCCACGTCCCAAGAGCCAGCTTCTGTAGCCGGGGATCAGATCGCCAAGGTCCCTGCCTTCGGCCACCGCCCAGCTCTCAATGCACCCGACCCCTATGGCCCCTCCCACAGGTGGTGAGCCCATGGGAAGAGGGACCCACGTTGTCCTTTCGGGCTGCGCCCCACCGGGCCCCATGGATGCAGTCCCAGCCACCAGGCGCTTGCCTTCGAGCCCCACCTCCAGGCCTGGCTCCAGAGGGGGGCCCCGGTGACCCGCATCTGGGCAAGGGAAAACGTGTTCCAATGTTTTTAATCATCATTTGGGGTCTTCAAGCAGTACTTTGTCTGGTCCCTCACCTAGGACCTGTTTGCCATGGGTGACCCTACCAGGGGCAGAAATCCCCAGACAACTTAGCTCCTAGGATCATTGGGACACACAAACCCCTCCACCACGATAAGGTGACCACTCAAGGAAGGGCAATTCAATTCATCAATATATTAAAAATAATTATGCTTGACTTTGCGTGTGACTCCTTTTTAAATCTGTATTCAATAAATTTCAATGAGATGTATAAAATTAATGTATATGGAATACAAACAGGCAATCTATTATTTCGGATGGTGTAATTTTTTCATCTATCAGTCATCTTGGCTTGTAAGTCAAATAGTTAAATATGAACGCTGCTTTAAAGTGACAGAAAATATTACAAAAAAAAGAAAAATATGAGTTAGAGAATTGTAGTGTAGTAGTCAATGTGTTCAACTCAGCAAGAGAAATAAGAAAATAATTCATAGAGAACTTGATTTGATATCAGAGTCAAACATTCAGTCCCATGGTGGGTTTGTCCCTCAGAGGGTGGTGATGTTGATTGTGGGGATGGATCAGTGTGACTGATAGAGTAGACAACATAAAGTAATGAAAAGTAAACACACTCTCCTCAACAAGGAGGAGGAGACAGAACAGGACTCTCTGGTCTCATCATGAGAGAATTTATAATGTTGGGATCATTAGACCTCATCTTTACTTCTCACCTCTTTATATAAGTAATGAAATGTTGAATTGCTCTAAGATGTCTGTTCATGAAATAACTGCTGCGTGTCTTACTGCAAACTGAACTGTTGTTTCATTTCATGTTGATGCATTTAACACCTTATGGATGTAAAGTGATGATGATACCTGACGTCTGAAACATTACCTGATTGACCTGTTGACAGAAGGGTTGTGCTTTGCATGGAGAACATCACCAGGTTAACTCCTCTCAAACAACCCATTGTTTTTGAGCTGGAGGGATTCGATGTTCCGCCAGGATACGGTTCTTTACTCTTCATCCTGGCTCTGTTTAACTTAATTTTAGTGCTGTTAGGGAATGGTGTGGTGGCATTTGTCATCATCATAGACAAGAACCTTCATAAACCCATGTTTATCCTGGTCTGTCACCTGGTAGCCTGTGATCTACTGGGGAGCACAGCAATGCTGCCTCGTCTCATGATGCACTTCCTGACAGGACAGAAAAAGATCACCTACGCCTTAGCACTCACACAGGCTTTGTCTGTTCACACGTATGGAGCTGCAATGCAGACTATTCTGGGAACAATGGCCTATGACAGGTATGGAAACACATCAAAATATTGGAAGATTGAGTCTTGCATTCAAAAAAATTTTGTGATGTCATTGTGATGTATTTTATTTAAATAATTTTAAATATTTTATTTAAACAAAGCCTTTCATAACCCACTCCTGCAGAAGTACACCTTGTATTCCAATCTAAAAACTTTTTAACTTGGTACCAGAGTTTTTTCATTGCACATGCAAAACAACAACCTTTATAAAATTGTCCTGAATGGTCCTGCAAAGATGTTTCTGGTGTTCCTGATTTTGCGGATTCCGCACCTTATGTCAGTTTCAGAGTTGAAATAAGTGAGGAAGGTTAGCCAAGAGCATTTATGTATCTGCAGTAATGGGACTGGCAATAACCAGAGAACAAGGCAAAGATTTAATGCAATGCCCGTGCGGGGCTTTCTGCTTTCCTCACTCTCTTTCTCTCTCTGTCTCCTGCTTGTGACTGCTCTACTGCTCTAAAAACTTGTTATGTTTCTTTCTAAAAGTACATTTTTCGAATGAAAGTGGAAATAATTTGGCATACGTGATAAAAAAAACCTATAGGTTTCAAAATTCAATATAACCCTTGATCTTTTCATTTCTATTAAATTTAGCCTGTTTTCTCAGCCTGTATGAACATGAAATGTTTCGTCACGTAAAACAATCTTTCAGCAGTCTGACTACCTGATTTATTATCTCTTAAGTTTTAAAAAAGGTTTGGCTTCATGGCTTTATAAGAGAGTACACTGAATAAGTGCCATACTTTTTTCCGATTTAAAGACCTGAGGTCCTGTAAAACTACGTTGAATGAAAAAAAAACAACAACCTAATGTTACTTTCTATGTCTTTATTTCTCTCCTCAGGTATTTTGCTGTGTGTGAACCACTCAGGTATTCTACTATCATGACGTCAGCTCGGCTGCACACCTACTGCGCTGTGGCCTGGATCATCGCTCTGGTGTTGATTAGCGTGCTCTTCGCCTTCCACATTAACGTCGAGCTGTGTGGAACCACCATTAAATACGTCTTCTGCAGCAACCGTTCTATCTTGGCACTGGCCTGCAGTCCCACTCCCATTAATAATATCTATGGTGAGTGCATTTGTCTAGAATAAAGCTGTAAAGAAGGACTTTTTTGAAGGTTTACATGAAACTTTACTGAAAAAATAACTTTTATTTCTTTGTTTTTCAGGTCTGTTCATAACGTGGTTCATCAGTATAAGTGTCTTCCTGATTGTTGCATTTTCCTACTTCAGAATCCTTCACGCTTCTGTAAAACGACGACGAACTGGAAGCAGCATCAACAGCAAGGCCTTTAGAACATGTGCGATACACATTGCTGTTTATCTAATCCACAAAGTAGCAGTGCTGGTCATAGTTGTGACTTACAGGTTTCCCTCAGCCTCACAAAATATTAATAAATTCCTTAGCATTCTGTTCATCATCATTCCACCAGCGGTTAACCCCATTATCTACGGACTAGCCAGTAAGGAGCTGCGTGAAAGCATCATCAAGCATTTTAGCAAAGTTAGTCACAGAAAATGAGAATTCTACCTTCATCATTGTATTCCTGATAACTTCTTGATGATGTATCTTTCTGTGCTGCATGCAATTGCATTATCACTATAAATGCTACTTTCAACTATTAAATTTGAGATGTACTGTATATTATTATGATCTTTCCACTGTTTATTAAATGCCTATGACTCCTGCTCCTGGTGTGTAACCATCCAGATGCTAATTTTGTCCTCACTCTATGCACATCACTTTACTTCCGTCAAGCACATTGTGGGATCATTTATTTCATTGCATGAAGTATTCTCTTTTGTTAAAGATACCAGGAATATTTCTGTGTTCCACTTGTGTAAATAGCAAACAAACTTTGGTATACTCCATTTACTCTCATCATCTGTGGTTGTATTTAACACAATAGCTTCCTCTTGTAAGTTGTGGAGTTGCGGGTGTGACAGTTAATGTGGAAAAACTGACCTTCCCTATATTTGGTTTCTCAATGCTACCTTGAGACACAAACATAGTGTTAAGACAAGCTTTTTCTACTTGTTCATGAAAACCCTACTGACATCCTGAAGCAATGAGAATATCAACACTGATATAATTTCCAGTCAAAGCATTGAACAAATTTGTTGCTTGAGTTTAAACATGTTTAAGTTGGGAAAATCTATCATTTATGTTATATGATTTCATGAAGCAGGATAAATTTTTATCTGGCAGCACTGAATCACCCCATTAAATCAACTTTGTATATAGTCATGTGTTGCTGACAATTTGCGTTGTGTTTGGTGTGACTGCAGAATCAGTATCTGTGCTTTCTCTCAGTTGCTCTATATAGGATTGTTTGGTGGGTATCTCACAGGTATTTCGAGGACATCTTTTAGATTCCTGACCTTGTCTGGTTTTGGATTATTTACCTATTCCCTGCTAAAGTCATTTGCCTTTTCTCAATTTTGTATTAAAATCCAAAAGAGTTTAGCTATTTTTTTTACTACATTTTACTGATTTACAGCATCAAATATTTCGTATTGGTGCAATGGAAGGATATCAGAATTTTTCCTCATTTTTTGATGAGGAAAAGTACCTAAAATTCTGGTACTTTTTAGGTTTCAGAGATTAAAAAATTGCAGACATGGCTGAGATTTTTCTTTTTTCTTTTTTTTTAATCTGGTAACCGTCTTAGAAGCAAAACCAGAGCTGAGGTCTTGCAAAAAACATGCCTGATGGAAAAATTAATGATGGTTTCTGTGACTTTATTTCTCTCTGCAGGTATGTTGCTGTTTGTGAACCACTCAGGTATCCCACCATCATGACAGCAGCTCGGCTGCACACCTCCTGCGCCCTGGCCTGGATTGTTGCTTTCATATTGATTGGTGTACTCTTAGCCTTTCACATTAGTGTCCCATTGTGTGGCACCACCATCAAAGACATCTTCTGCAGTAACCGTCCCATTCTGAGGCTGGCCTGCATTCCCACCCCCATAAATTATATCTATGGTCAGTGCATTTATTTAGAATTAGGATGTAGACATGAAGTTTATCGTTATATAACCTATTATCAGCAAATGTTCTGCCAATTAAAATTATGATCGTTACAGCAATCATTGATCTATTCTTGATACATAAACTGCATAGAATGAAGTGACAAGTTTGCATGAACTAAATTGTGATTTTTCTTTAAATGAATTTAATGTTCGTTTAGGTCTGACGATGACTTGGTTTTTGAGTACCAGCGTTTTCCTGATCTTTGCTTTTTCACACTTCAGAATCCTTCGTACTTCTATAAAACAGCACAGAGGCAACGGGAGCATCAACAGAAAGGCCTTTAAGACGTGTGCACCACAGATTTTGGTTTATGTGATCTACCAAATTGCAACACTGATCATGATCTTGAGTCATAGGTTCCCTTCACTCTCCCAAAACATCAAGAAATTCCTCGGTATCCAGTTCATCATTCCACCCGTCATCAACCCCATGATTTATTGACTGGTCATTAAAGAACTACGTACTAGCATTTTTAGGCATTTTATCAAGCAATGCAGCCTTAAGAAGTGAGATTTTTAACTTCATCATTGTATTTGTGGTCACGTACCTACAACAGATCAAGGTAACGAAATATTTCTAATAGTAGTAGAGCATTAAGTGTCTGATGCAGCTGCCAGAGTTTGTCACAGCTGTCTTTTAGGCCATTTGCTTTAAGTTGCTGACATTGGTTGTCTTTGGTCTGTGGATTATTTATGTATGACCAGTAGAAATTATCTTATTGTTAATTTTACAACATGGTTCTGGAAGTTTTAAAATTTCAATACATTTTCATAAATTTGAAGCAGCTATGACTCCAGTCTATTCCAAAATATCCTCATAGAGTCCATCTCTAAAATTAATTATATCGATCTCTTTGTTAAAGATAAATGTGTTGAATTTCTTAAAATATAAGTTAATTAAAATATGAAAATGTTTCAAGCACATGGGAATAAAACATACGTACTTGGTTTCAGCATTTTAGAGCCCAAAGGATTTTTCTTTTGTATATTTGCAATGTATTCATGTGAGAAGAACACATAAACACAAAAAAATTCTGTGGAGTAACTGTGCTCAAAAGTCAAGCATGTGTTTTGGAAAACAGGACATATTCCACAGAGCACTCAATTTGAATTCACAGTGAAACTTTCAGTCCCATGTTGGGTTTGGACCGCAGAGGGTGGTGACGTTGACTTTGGGGATGGATCAGTGCGACTGATAGACACTGAGAAGACAAGATAGAGTCTTGAAAAGTGAACACTCTTCTCAACAAGTCAGAGCATCATTGCTCTGTGGAGGAGACGGACCAGGATGCTCTGGTCTCTTCATATGTCTTTTTAATGTTGTGATCTTAAGACCTCAACTTTAGTTCTCACTTGTTTACAAACAGTATGTCATGAAATGTTGAATGGCTTTGAGATGTCTATTTATTAAGTAACTGCTGAATGCTTTACTGCCAACAGAACGTTTGTTTCATTCATATTGATGCATTTAACTCACAGACAATTGTTACACAACTAAAGTGATGCTGATACCTGATGTCTGAAGCATCAACTGTCTGGAGGGTCTTAATTTATTGTGCTTGAGAAAACAATTCTGCTTTTTAATGGAAAACTTCACGAGGGTAACTCCTCTCAAGCAGCCCATTGTGTTTGAGCTGGAGGGATTCGATGTTCCACCAGGATACGGCTCTCTGTTCTTCATCCTGGCTCTGATTAACTACACTGTAGTGCTGCTGGGGAATGGTGTGGTGGCATTTGTCATCATTATGGACAAGAACCTTCACAGACCCATGTTTGTTCTGGTTTGTCACTTGGTAGCCTGTCATCTTCTGGGGGGCACAGCAGCACTGCCTCGCCTTATGATGCAGTTCTTGACAGGACAGAAAAAGATTGCCTACGCCTCAGCCCTCGCTCAGGCATTCTGTCTGCACATGTATGGTGGTACACTGCAGACTATCCAGGGTGTGATGGCCTATGACAGGTATAGAAACACATCAACACATCTAGAAAAATTAACCCCGATTTTGTTTTTCATTTAATGGTATGAATGTTGGCAGACTGACCCAGAGACCCAGAGTAATTACAGGATATTCCAGCTGTTGCCTGTAATGTCCAAAAGTATTCTGTAACTGGATCCTAAATCTGCAAATGATTTAAAATATAATATTTACTGGATGTCACAATTTTTCCTCAAATTTTGATGAGGAAAAGTACCTAAAAATGTGGTACTTTTTAGGTTTCAGAGATTTAAAAAATTGCAGACATGGCTGAGATTTTTCTTCTTTTTTTTATCTGGTAACCGTTTTAGAAGCAAAAACAGAGCTGAGGTCCTGCAAAAAACATGTCTGATGGAAAAATTAATGATGGTTTCAATGTCTTTATTTCTCTCTGCAGGTATGTTGCTGTTTGTGAACCACTCAGGTATCCCACCATCATGACAGCAGCTCGGCTGCACACCTCCTGCGCCCTGGCCTGGATTGTTGCTTTCATATTGATTGGTGTACTCTTCGCCTTTCACATTAGTGTCCCATTGTGTGGCACCACCATCAAAGACATCTTCTGCAGTAACCGTCCCATTCTGAGGCTGGCCTGCATTCCCACCCCCATAAATGATATCTATGGTCAGTGCATTTATTTAGAATTAGGATGTAGATGTTCTGCCAATTAAAATTATGATCATTACAGCAATCATTGATCTATTCTTGATACATAAACTGCATAGAATGAAGTGACAAGTTTGCATGAACTAAATTGTGATTTTTCTTTAAATGAATTTAATGTTCTTTTAGGTCTGACGATGACTTGGTTTTTGAGTACCAGCGTTTTCCTGATCATTGCTTTTTCATACTTCAGAATCCTTCGTACTTCTATAAAACAGCACAGAGGCAACGGGAGCATCAACAGAAAGGCCTTAAAGACGTGTGCACCACAGATTTTTGTTTATGTGATCTATAGAGTAGCAACACTGGTCATGATCTTGAGTCATAGGTTCCCTTCACTCTCCCAAAACATCAAGAAATTCCTCGGTATCCTGTTCATCATCATTCCACCCGTCATCAACCCCATGATTTATGGACTGGTCATTAAAGAACTACGTACTAGCATTTTCAGTTATTTTATCAAGCAATGCAGCCTTAAGAAGTGAGATTTTTAACTTCATCATTGTATTTGTGGTCACGTACCTACAACAGATCAAGGTAACAAAATATTCCTAATAGTAGTAGAGCATTAAGTGTCTGATGCAGCTGCCAGAGTTTGTCACAGCTGTCTTTTAGGCCATTTGCTTTAAGTTGCTGACATTGGTTGTCTTTGGTCTGTGGATTATTTATGTATGACCAGTGGAAATTATCTTATTGTTAATTTTACAACATGGTTCTGGAAGTTTCAAATTTTCAATAAATTTTCATGAATTTGAAACAGCTATGACTCCAGTGTCTGTACTTTGATGATGAAATTAGGATGATATTATGTTTTTCATATGGACTTGACATAATTTAAGAACAGAACAGACATCATGAATCCCAGAGAATCGAGGAAAACACTGTGGTCATCTCAAGGTTTGATTTTAAAGGTGTTAAGCTGCAAGGTCTTCCTGAGTTATTAAATTATTAGTGAAGATAAAACAGCTACACAAATATAAATGATTTAGAATTAATGTTAGAAATTGCAATACCAAACACATCCAACAATCGACATGCCCACAGCTTCCTTTCACTTCCGAAATATTCTCATAAATAGAGTCCATATCTAAAATGAATGATATCGATCTCTTTGTTAAAGTTGAATGTGTTGAATTTCTTAAAATATAAGTTAATTAGAACATGAAAATGTTTCAAGCACATGGGAAGAAAACATGCGTACTTAGTTTCAGCATTTTACAGCCCAAATGATTTTTCTTTTGTATATTTGCAATGTATTCACGTGACAAGAAGACATAAACACTAGAAAATTCTGTGGAGTAATTGTGCTCAAAAGTCAAGCAAGTGTTTTGGAAAAAAGGACATATCTATGGTCACTGCATTTGGGCCCCGTCCACACGGTGCCGGATCTTTTCGAAAACGCAAGTTTTTTGTTTCGGTTACGCTTTCTGTCCACATGAAAACGCAGATATCCGCAACAAAAACGCAATTTTTTGAAAACGCCAGGTACACGTTGTCGTGTGGACACTGTATCCGAAACCTTTTCTATCCGGGGATCTGTCCCTGTGACAAAAACTGCTGTGACGTCATTGTGTGGGCCTTCTCTTCATATACAACAGAATGGACGGAGCTAAAATCAGCAATTTTTTGATGTATAACAGCTGTGCATCGAAGACGCATTGTTAAACATGCTTGACAGGGGAATAATTGTTTGTTTGTGTCTTTCTTTATCAGTCATAAATTTTATATATTGATTTATTTATCTATTCATTCATTCACGTTCCCCGCCAAAGACGCCGACGCCAGTTCTGGGTCAGACCAGGGCGCGCAGCCTGCTGGTGGGAGAACTCTGTGATGGAGGTCGTCCTCCAGGAACAACAACATGAATTTCCACACGTCCCAGTCCTCCCTCCTATCGTTTTCGGAGTTGTTCGGCTTATAAACGTGTTGATTAATGCACTTATATGTTTACGAGATTCTTTTGAAAACGCTGAATTTTTTTCTATGCGGGGTGAAAAAAATTGCATTTTCAAAAAGATCAGGTTACATGTGGACATGGTGTTAGGCTGTAGACATGAAGTTTATAGTTATGTTATCTATTATCAGCAAATGTTCTACCAATAAAGACTCTGATCTTCACAGCAATCAGTGACATTTAGAATGAGGTGAAAGTTTACATGAAGTGAATTGTGATATTTTTAAATTAATTTAATGTTCTTCTGGGTCTGATGATGACTTGGTTTTTGGGTACCAGCGTTTTCCTGATCATTGCTTTTTCATACATCAAAATCCTTCATACTTCTATAAAACAACACAGAGGCAACGGGAGCATCAACAGAAAGGCCTTAAAGACGTGTACAACACAGATTGTTGTTTACGTGACCTACCGAGTAGCAACACTGTTTATGATTTTGAGTCATAGGTTCCCTTCACTTTCCCAAAACATCAAGAAATTCCTCGGTATCCTGTTCATCATAGTTCCAACAGCCATCAACCCCATGATTTAAACTTTGGTATACTCCATTTGCGGTCATCATCCATGGGTATACTTAACATAATAACTTCCTTTTGTGGAATTGCAGGTGTGACAGTTAACATGGAAAAACTGACCATCCCTTCATTTGCTTCCCAATGCTATCCTGAGAGACACACATGCTGCTACAATGACACTGTTTCTGCTTCTGCATGAACATCCTACTGAAGCATGGAGAAGATCAACATTGATATGATTTCCGGTCATAGCATTAAACAAACTTGTTTCTTGAGTTTAAACATTTTTAACTTCGGAAAATCTCACTGCATCTGTGTTGTATGATTTTCACCAAAAAGTATGAATTTTCATCTGACAGCACTGGATCACCCATTCCATCAACTTTGAATAGAATCACGCTTTGCTAACAATTTAAATTTCTGTTTAGTGTGACAGCAGCATCACTGTCTTTGCTTCCTCTCTGTACCTCTATAAGATTGTTTGGATGAGTATCTCACAGGGAATTTGAGGACATTCATTTTAAATTCCTGGCCTTGTCTGTTTTTGGCTTTGAATTATTTACCTATTCCCTGTCGAAATACAGTAATTTGTCTTTTCTTGATTTCCATAAAAATCCTCAACAGTTTAGATTTTTTTTTTGACATCTTACTAATATTTACCATTAAGTCTTTTGTGTTGGTGTGATGGAAGGAACTAGCCTGTATGGTCATAAAAACTACCTTATGATGGTAGACAGGGGAAATATATTTGTGTTCCTTTCACCATATCATTCCTTCCTCAAAGGGCTTTGGCTTTTACCCAGTTGCCATTGAAAATAATAATGTGTTCTAAACGACTTGGTCAGAGACAGTGTCACTGAGGAAAAGACAGGAGACAGAGCTGGAGGTAGCAGAGATGAAGATGCTGAGGTTCTCTATGGGAGTGACCAGGAAGGATAGGATCAGGAATGAGTACATCAGAGAGACAGCACATGTTAGAGGTTTTGGAGATAAAGTCAGAGAGGCCAGACTGAGATGGTTTGGACATGTCCAGAGAATAGTGACTATATTGGTAGAAGGATGATGAGTTTTGAACTCAGGCAGGAACCAGGCAGGAGGCCTAGAGGAAGACCAAAGAGGAGGTTTATGGATGTAGTGAAAGAGGACATGAAGGTAGTTGGTGTGAGAGAAGAGGATGCAAAGGACAGGGCTAGATGGAGGAAATTGATTCGCTGTGGTGACCCCTGAAGGGAAAAGCCAAAAGGAAAAGAAGAAGAAGAAGATAAGATAAAACAGATAAGTAAACATAAATGATTTGGTGTTAATTTTATAAGTTGTCGTACCAAACATATTCAATAAACAGCATGCCCACAGAATCCACAGACGTAAACACACAGAAGGATTTTGTGTACTGTGTTCTAATGTCAAGCATGTGCTTTGGAAAAAAAAAGACATTTTTGTCCAAATAACACTCTGCGGTTTGGTGAGGAGGTGGTGACTGTGGGGACGAATCAGCTTGACTGGTGGACACTGAGGAGACTAACTAGAGTCTTTAAAAGTGAACACACTCTCCTCAACACTTCAGAGCATCATTGCTATGTGGAGGAGACAGAAAAGGATGCTCTGGTCTCTTCATAACAGTCTTTATAATGTTGTGATCATTAGACCTCACCTTTAGTTCTCATCTCTTTATATATGTAATGAAATGTTAAATTGCTCTGAGATGTTTGTTCATTAAGGTACTGCTGCATGTTTTACTGTAAACTGAACAATTGTTTCTGTCACTTTGATGCATTGAATTGAATTCACAAATACATGTAATACATCCAAACTCAAGATAATACCTGATGTCTGACATATCACGTGTCTGGAGGGTCTTCATTTGTACCTGACAGGACTGTTCTGCTTTTTAATGGGGAACATCACAAGGTTATCTCCTCTCAAACAGCCCATTGTGTTTGAGCTAGAGGGACTTGATGTTCCACCAGGATACGGCTCTCTGCTCTTCATCCTGGTTCTGATTAACTTCACTGTAATTCTCATGGGGAATGGTGTGGTGGCACTTGTCATCATCATAGACAAGAACCTTCACAGACCCATGTTTGTTCTGGTCTGTCACCTGATAACTTGTGATCTACTGGGGGGCACAGCGGCACTGCCTCACCTCATGGTGCACTTCCTGATGGGACAGAAAAAGATTGCCTACGCCCCAGCCATCACTCAGGCCTTCTGTCTGCACATGTATGCTGGTGCACTGCAGACTGTCCAGGGTGTGATGGCCTATGACAGGTATAGAAACACATCAATAAAATTAGAAAACTAGTCCCATAGCTGTTCTCTGAAGTGTCAAACAGTATTTCGACATTACTACTGGATCTTAAACTTGCAAATGAGTTAAAGCAGAATATTTGCTGGATGCCACCAATTCTCTCTCACTTTTAAAGTTCTGAATGAAGTTTTGCACAGGTACTTCGTATTTTTCAGAGAAAATTATTGACTGGAAAAATTAATGATGGTTTCAATGTCTTTATTTCTCTCTGCAGGTATGTTGCTGTTTGTGAACCACTCAGGTATCCCAGCATCATGACGTCAGCTCGGCTGCACACCTCCTGCGCCCTGGCCTGGATTGTTGCTTTCATATTGATTGGTGTGCTCTTCAGCTTCCACATTCACGTCCCGCTGTGTGGCACCACCATAAAACACATCTTCTGCACTAACCATCCCATCCTGAGGCTGGCCTGCATTCCCACCCCCATAAGTGATATCTATGGTCAGTGCATTTGTTTAGAATTAAGCTGTAGACGTGCAGTTTGTCGTTATATAATATTATATATATATATATATATATACACACACACACACACACACACACACACACACACACACACACACACACACACACACATATATATATATATATATATATATATATATATATATATATATATATATATATATATATATATATATATATATACCTGTATATATATATACTGGCTTATTGATATACAATAAGAGATCAGAATGAAGTGAAAGGTTTACATGACTTGCATTGTGCGTTTCCTAAATAAATTTAATTTTCTTCTAGGTCTGACGATGAATTGGGTTTTGAGTACCAGCGTTTTCCTGATCATTGCTTTTTCATACATCAGAATCCTTCATACTTCTGTAAAACAACACAGAGGCAACAGCAGCATTAACAAAAAGGCCTTAAAGACGTGTGCACCACAGATTGTTGTTTATGTGGTCAACCAAGTGGCAACACTGATCATGGTCTTGAGTCAAAGGTTCCCTTCACTCTCCCACAATATGAAGAAATTACTCAGCATCCTATTAATCATCATTCCACCAGCCATCAACCCCATGATTTATGGACTGGTCATTAAAGAGCTACGTACTAGCATTTTCCGGCATTTTATGAAACAATGCAGCCTTAAAAAATGAGACTTTTAACTTTATCACTTATCACTTTATCACTGTATCTGTTGTCTAACACTGATCTAGGTAAAAAACAATATTGGTCTTTGGTTTGCGGATTATTATGTAGAGTAGTACCTTGAGATACGAGTTTAATTTGTTCCGTGAATGAGCTCATAAGTCAAACAACTTGTAAGTCAATCAAATATTCCCCAATTAAATTAAAGGAAATAATTTTAATCCATCCCAGCCTTATATAAAAATTATATAAAAAAACATTTTTTATCAACCAATAGATATGCATACCTCGCCAACTGGCGGTGGCTTCCCAAATCACAGCTCGCATCATAGATTTTCACCCGTATGTCAAACAATATATGGAGAAAACAACGGCTTGTGTCTCAAAAAACTGTTATATCGAATAGCTTTTATGTCAAGGTACTACTGGGCTAACTGTAGAAATTATTTTGTTGTTAATTTGACAACACTATTCTTGAAGGTTCGAATTTCCTATAAATTTTTATGAATTTTAAACAGCTAAGCCTCCAGCATCTTTACTTTTGAAGATGAGGATGGGATAGTATTATTATTTATGCATGTTATACTGTAACTTATTGCTGTTATATATACTTTATGGATGACATATAGGTCTGGTGAATTTGTCTTGGTACATTTCATATAATGGAAAGTGCTTTAGTCCACACATTTCATGTTTGCACACAAATGACTGAAGTGTAATAAAGGAACAATCAATAGGGGTTATGATGGAATTTCTTCTTTCTTTTTAACCTTGCTTGCATTGATTGGTTGACTGACTATTTTTATAATTAAATGGTTGAATATTTGACTGATGGTTGTGAGAGACAATCATCTCTTCAACATCTGGAGTGTGAGCTGGCAGTGGAGTGTTGCCAGTTCACCGCTTGAGCACTGCCGTTGTGGCCTTGAGCAAGGCACCTACAAACTGTTCTTTGGGGCGCGCCAGATCAGACCTGCCGGCCGCTTTAGCTTTCACTGTAGATATTGCATGCCACACACACACACACACACACACACACACACACACACACACACACACACACACACACACACACACACACACACACACACACACACACACACACACAAACACACACAGACACGCGCGCGCGCACACACATGCACGCACACACACACACACACACACACACACTCACGCATTTCAAAAATATATTAAAAAAACATGAGTGAAAAAATTTCCCCAAGATGGATTAATAAAATATATTTCTACTTCTTTTTCTCCTTCTTCTTTATATACAGAATAATAGTTGTCATTATACATGATAAATTCACAATAGACTTTATAGCAAAAAAGTCTGTTGTGAATTTTTAGACAGTTTCTATCAACAGTCCAAAAATCTGTAATCTTTAATTTAATCTTTGTTAAATATTTAATTCAATCTTTTAAAGTGTCTTCTTCAGTACTGAGATGGTAGACTGGATGATGAGGCAAATGCTCCTCGAAAATGTCAACGTAACACAAAAGGCCTCCTCCTATTCCGTATAAAGGTCTGAAGTTTTTGTTTTCTTACTTGGTCTAGCTCTCACAATCATTTTTTATACTGTTTTGAGTTCAAAATAAAAAAAGTGCAAAAATATCAGTCAGGTGAGGAGATGTCTGATAACCTGACATTTACTTTAATGTTATGCGATCTACCCAATCACTAGCTAGCCTGCTAGTGTTGGAGGTCCTAGTGGTGCTGTTTGCGGATGTGCAGTGAATTACTATCGCAATCTACCAGAAGTATTGTTGTGATCGACCGGTCGATCGCAATGGTAATTCTGGTATATCGCTTATTGAGCACCCCTGCTATAAAATGGTGAACATGATAGTGAAAATCCAACAACAGGAATGTTACTGCCTGTTTTTACTTGCTGGTCCGCAAAAGATAAGTAATGTATTCAGGTAAAAAGAGGACATAAACACACAGGAGGATTCTGTGTAGCAACTGTGTGTTCCACTCGGTTGGAAATAAGGACATATCCCATAGACAGGTTCCTTTGAAATTACAGTGAAACTTTCAGTCCCATGTTGGGTTTGGACCTCAGAGGGTGGTGACGTTGACCGTGGGGATGGATCAGTGCGACTGATGGACACTGAGAAGACAAGATTAAGTCTTGAAAAGTGAACACACTCTCATCAACAAGTCAGAGCATCATTGCTCTGTGGAGGAGACAGAACAGGATGCTCTGGTCTCGTCATAACAGCCTTTATAATGTTGCGATCATTAGACCTCACCTTTAGTTCTCTTCTCTTTAAATATGCAATGAAATGTTAAACTGCTGAGATGACTGTTCATGAAATAACTGCTGCATGTTTTACTGCACGCTGAACTGTTTTCATTTCAAATTGATGCATTTAACACTATGTAGATTTGAAGTGATATTGAAACCTGATTTCTGAAACATTACCTGTCTGACTTGTTGCTGACAGAACAATTTTGTTTTGCATGGAGAACATCACCAGGTTAACTCCTCTCAAACAACCCATTGTGTTTGAGCTGGAGGGATTCGATGTTCCACCAGGATACGGCTCTCTGCTCTTCATCCTGGCTCTGATTAACTACATTGTAGTGCTGCTGGGAAATGGTGTGGTGGCATTTGTCATCATCATAGATAAGAATCTTCACAGACCCATGTTTGTAATGGTCTGTCACCTGGTAGGCTGTGATCTACTGGGGGGCACAGCACTGCTGCCTCCCATCATGATTCACTTCCTGATGGGGCAGAGAAGGATCTCCTACGCCTCAGCCATCGCCCAGGCCTTCTGTCTGCACATGTATGGCAGTGTACTTCAGACTATCCAGGGTGTGATGGCCTATGACAGGTAGGGAAACAAATCAACACATCAAAAAGATTAGGTCTTGCATTCACTATATTTTGCGATGTCATTATTTGTGATGTCATTATTGGCAGACTGTGTATCATAGTGTCAGAAGAAAGTATCTGCTCACAGGAGATTTCAGCTGCTTTCTATGTGATTCTGTTTCTGGTTCTTGAAATGTGTGATAGAATTATATTTGATGGATGTTGACCCTCATGATCTCATGAAATTTTTAGATTGTCTCTGATAAGCAAGGGTCTCGATAGTATTTAGAAATGTAGATCCTGTTGTGACTTGTCTCAAGTGAAAAGTTTTTCTTAAGAGTGTTTTATTTAAACGAAGTCTTTCATAACCCACTCATACAGAAGCACACCTCATACATCTGTTCTTGAGCAGCTTAGCACAGATGCAACAAGGCAGTCACAGGCTGCAACATCCAACGACACCCCTGAATTAAAATTTTTACCCTGACCTACTTGCATAGGTCAAAGATCAAAGCTAGTGCTCTGACCTACTGTCATTTATCAAAGCACTAGCTTTGATCTATGGTCTTACACTGACCTTCTCCCTGGTCTTTCATGTCCGGTTCCTGAGTGTACAAAAGTATCAATTTGACCTTTAACTAGTTTTCTCAAGGTCAAGGTCATCATCTCATTTTCATCCCATTTGCCACCCGAGCAATGTGCTTTTTCTTTCATTTTTCTATCTGCAACGGTTGTGAAGATATTTGGTGGACTCACGGAAGGACGAACGAACGAACGAACATAAGAACACTGATACGTACAATACATCATCGATTTGAAGCGGGATGTAATAACCAAATCAAAACTTGGTACCAGAGTTTTTAGTTGCATATACAATACAACAATGGATACATATATTTTCTAAACTCAAAAGTTATATCATTACTAAATGAAATACAAAGTAAATACAAAACCTGAGAATATACTTGATTATATATTTTCCTTCACATGTTAAACACAACTGGGAAAAGCTAAATGTACACCTTTATAAAATTAGCATTAATGGTCCTGCAAAGATGTTTCTGTTGTTTCTGGTTTTGTGGATTCTGGCCCTTTGGTTATGACAGCTTCACAGTTGAAATAATTGAGGGAAGTTAGTCAGCAGCATTTATAAAATAAGGCAAAGATTTAATCCAATGGCTCCAGGAATCCTATACAGTAGATCCTAATTTTCATAACAAACTGGGTTGTCTATGGTTTCTGTCAATTGTTTCATGGAAATTATATTAAAATATTATATATTAAATTTTTTCAAATTCAAAAAAAAAATCAACCTAAATTCACAAACAAGATTATAATTCTTCATTAATTTCAACAATTTTTTAATGTAAAAATTTCAAAGTAAATTACTGGGAAAAAAAAGAGAATTTACAAAATGAAGTACAGTATTCAGATATAAAATATTTGCTTGTCTTCAGTTAAATATGATTTACTCAACTAGAATTATTGTGTTGTGAATTGATATCACTCACAATACAAAAATGTAAAAACAAAAAAACAAAAACAAATAATACAAACTGCTTAGTTCAATTTAAAACTGAATATTCACATTCATTTAGATAATGAAATGCATACCCATAAAATATTTGCTTCAGTTGAATATTATAAAGTTGTGAATTGAATTGTATTCAACACATAAATGGAAAAACAAATATAAACCATACAGAATTTTAGTTCAGTGTAAAACTGAATTACGAGTTTTCTCTTAATTCACGTCACAAAAAATATTTAAACATACAAACCTTTCTTTTTCCCTGAGTTCAAAACAAATCATATTTTGGATGAAACACGTACGGGAGCGACAGGACAACCACACGGTTCCTAAAGTGAACATTTCCCGTTTAATTTCATTGCGTCTTGACTTTGTAAACAGACTTCGTTATGTTATCCTCTTCCTTCTTGCTAATTTCTGAAGTTCATGAACTATTGGCTTCATTCTATATAAATGAGTAATGACTAAGGAAGTACCATGTTTGTTGTTGGTTTTTTTTACTGCTTAAGAAGTCTGAGGTCTGGCAAAAATACATTTCTGAATTTAAAAAAATAGTAATGATGGTTTCTATGTCTTTATTTCTTTCTGCAGGTATGTTGCAATATGTGAACCACTCAGGTATCCCACCATCATGACGTCAGCTCGACTGCACACTTCCTGCGCCCTGGCCTGGATTGTTGCTTTTATATTGATTGGCGGGCTCTTCTGCTTCCACATTAACGTTAAGCTGTGTGGCACCACCATCAAAAGCGTTGCCTGCAGCAACCGTTCTATCTTGTCACTTGCCTGCAGTCCCACCCCCATTAATAACATCTATGGTCAGTGCTTTTGACACATCCCGCAAGGCAGTGATGTATTGTAATTGTCTGCATTTGTGTGTTTGTCCGTCTGTCCATCAAATATCTTCACAACTGTTGCAGATGGAAAGATGAAAGAAAATTGGGGTGGAAGGATTACATGAAAATTTACAGAAAAAACAACTTTTATTTCTTTGTTTTTTAGGTTTGACCATAACGTGGGTCTTGAGTACAAGTGTCTTCTTGGTTGTTGCATTTTCCTACTTCAGAATCCTTCATGCTTCTGGAAAACGACGACGGACTAAAAGCAGCATCAACAACAAGGCCTTTAGAACATGTGCGATACACATTGCTGTTTATCTAATCCACAAATTAGCCGTGCTGGTCACAGTTTTGAGTTACAGGATTCCCTCAAAATCACCAAATATGAATAAATTACAAAACCTCCTGTTCATCATCATTCCACCAGCGGTTAACCCCATTATCTACGGACTGGCCAGTAAAGAGCTACGTGAAAGCATCATCAAGCATTTTAGCAAAGTTACTCACAGAAAATAAGAATTCTAACTTTATCATTGTATTTCTGATAACTTCTTGATATTGAATCGTTTGTGAAGCATGCCATCACTCTTTCAATATAACTGGTTTTTCAACAAGGAAACCTTTACCAGGTTACCATTGCAAGTATGAATGTGTTCTGACTGACTTACAGTATTTGGTCACATAAACATTCAAGGAATAGATAAATAAATAAAGATAAAGCAAGTACACAAGCAGTGATTGTGTTCATTGCCTGAATATCATTAATACACAAACAGCTAGTGTGGTTTTGTTAATTGTGTTTTCTAACATGGACTTCACATAATTTACTAACAGAACAGATCCTGAATCTCAGAATATGGGGGAGAACACAGTGGTCATGTCAAGGTTTCATGTTAAAGGTAGCTGCAAGGACGTCCTAGGTTATCAAATGACTACATGAGATATAAAAGATAAGAAAACATAAATGATTATCTGTTAATGTCATGGAAAATCTCTTTCTACTGCATAAGGATGCAATCACACCTACGCAACATTGGTGTGCTTAAACCTAATCTGAACCGGACTCTGGAAAACTGATTTCCTGTCCCAGGGAAGATACTAAAACATCCTGTGGACTACAGATATTCCAATAGAAAATCATTAGTGACACATATAGTCTATATAATAATAATAATAATGTATAACTGAATTGGGGAAAACGATTAAAAGTGTGTAATAATTGTGTCAACCAGCTATGAAGATTAACACAAGGTAAAACAGTGGATATATTAAACAATACGGCTATACAAGCAATAGCAAAATATCACATAAATTTATCATATAAATATAGTATTTTGCTCAGACTTTAATGTTATAAATTATCATACCAAACTTATCCAACAACCCTAATGCCTATAGCCTTCTGTCCATTCCAAAATTCTCTCATGAAAAAAGTTCTTCAAAATGAAACATATTGAACTCTTCCTTAAAATGAAATATGTTGAACATCTTCAAAGAAATGAGAATGTTTCAAACAAAGTGGGAGTAAAACATCTGCAAGTGTTTTCAGCATTTTACAGCTCAAATTATTTTCCCCATGAATTATTTGCAATGAAGAAGAAGAAAAAATAAACACACAAGAAGACTCTGTGCACTAACTGTGTTCAAAAGTCAAGTATGTGTTTTGGAAATAAAGGTATATTCCAGAGAGAACCCACTTTGAAATTACAGTTAAACTTTAAGTCCCATGTTGGGTTTGTACCTCAGAGGGTGGTGATGTTGACTGTGGGGAAGGATCAGTGTGAATGATGGACAGTGAGAAGACGACATGAAGTCTTGAAAAGTGAACACACTCTACTCAACAGGTCAGAGCATCACTGCTCTGTGGAGGAGACAGAACTTGATGCTCTGGTCTTGTCATAACAGCCTTTATAATGTTGTGATCATTAGACCTCACCTTTACTTGCAATCTCTTTATATATGTAATGAAATGTTGAATTGCTCTGAGATGTCTGTTCATGAAGTAACTGCTTTACTAACTTACTAACTTTACTTCGTAACTGTTTTTCTGTACACTGAACAGTATTTTATTTTTTGTTTATTTTCTTTTCGGACATGTTATTACAACAGAATTCACTCCTTCATCACATTTGCAACATCAACAACAACATCCGAAAAAAAAAAAAGGCTGATGGGTTTCATTTCACATTGATGTATTTAACGCATATTATAGATCTGAAGTGATGATGATACCTGATGTCTGAAATATTACCTGTATGACCTGCTGCTGACAAAACGGTTTTGCTTTGCATGGAGAACATCACCAGGTTAACTCCTCTCAAACAGCCCATTGTGTTTGAGCTGGAGGGATTCGATGTTCCACCAGGATACGGCTCCCTGTTCTTCATCCTGGTTCTGATTAACTACATTGTAGTTCTGCTAGGGAATGGTGTGGTGGCATTTGTCATTATTATCGACAAGAACCTTCACAGACCCATGTTTGTTCTGGTCTGTCACCTGGTAACTTGTGATCTACTGGGGGGCACAGCGGCACTGCCTCGCCTAATGATGCACTTCCTGATGGGACAGAAAAAGATCGCCTATGCCTCAGCCCTCGCTCAGGCCTTCTGTCTACACATGTATGCTGGTGCACTGCAGACTATCCAGGGTGTGATGGCCTATGACAGGTATAAAGAGACACATTCAGAAAACTAGTCCCGTATGCATTTTTTCATTTAATGTCATGACTGATGGCAGACTGAACCAGAGACCCAGACTAATTACAGGATGTTTCAGCTCTTTCCTGTAATGTCAAACAGTGTTTTGGTGCTGGATCTTAAATCTGCAAATGATTTACAACAGAATATTTGCTGGATGTCACAATTTTGTCTCCCTTTTAAAGTTCAAAATCTGTGTTAGAACAGTTACTTAGTATTGTTCAGAAAAACTAATGATGGTTTCTATGTCTGCAGGTATGTTGCTGTTTGTGAACCACTCAGGTATCCAACCATCATGACGTCAGCTCGGCTGCACACCTCCTGCGCCCTGGCCTGGATTGTTGCTTTCATATTGATTGGTGTGCTCTTTGCCTTCCACATTAACGTCCCGCTGTGTGGGACCACCATAAAACACATCTTCTGTAGTAACCGTCCCATCCTGAGACTGGCCTGCAGTCCCACCCCAATAAGTGATATCTATGGTCAGTGCATTTTTTTAGAATTAGGCTGTTGACATGAAGTTTGTCGTTATCTATTATCAGCAAATTTTCTGCCAATTAAGATGCTAATCTTTACAGCAAATAAGTGATCTTTTATATATGTGCACTGTAGAATGGGGTGAAAGGTTTACATGAATTGAATTGTGACTTTTTTTTAATGAATTTAATGTTCTTTTAGGTCTGACGATGACTTGGTTTTTGAGTACCAGCGTTTTCCTGATCATTGCTTTTTCATACATCAGAATCCTTCATACTTCAATAAAACAAAGCAGAGCCAACAGCAGCATCAACAATAAGGCTTTTAGGACGTGTGCACCACAGATTGTTGTTTATGTGATCTACCAAATAGCAACAACGATCATGGTCTTGAGTCATAGGCTCCCTTCACTCTCCCAAAACATCAAGAAATTCCTCAGCATTCTGTTCATCATCGTTCCACCAGTCATCAACCCCATGATTTATGGACTGGTCAGTAAAGAGCTACGTACTAGCATTTTCAGGCATTTTATCAAACAGTGAAGCCTTAAAAAGTGAGATTTTTTAACTTTTTTGTTATATTTGTAATCACATATTTAAGACCGATCTAACAAACATTATTCCAAGTAATAGCAGTGCATTCAGTCTCTTATGCAGCAACTAGAGTTTTTCATCACAAGTATTTTTTAGGACATTTGTTTTAATTTGCTGACCTTGGCTGTCTTTACCCTGTGGATTATTTATGTATGACCTGTGTAAATTATTTGATTGTTAATTTTACAATACTTTTATTCACAGTTTTGAAGTTTCAATAAATTTTTTTAATTTGAGCTTCTGTCCCTTAAAGATGGGATAATATTATATTTTGCACATTTTCTAGCTTATAGCTGTTATAGGCGGCATGGTGGCATAGTGGTTAGCTCTCTTGCTATACAGCAAGAAGGTCCTGTGTTCAAAACCCAGCATTCCCAACATTGACTTTCTGTGTAGAATTTGCAGTTCGTGACTGAGGGCAAGGAAGTGGAGGTTGTGGGAACTTACAAGTCACAGACTCTGCAGCTTTACAGCAGACTGGACTGGTCCTTGTCACCGTTCGGTGTGGCAGTGCTGCTGTGTGGCAGCTGGTGGGTGGAGCCACGGCTCCACACCTGAGACTCATCCACACCGTTCTGATCGTCTGGAGTTTTTTTTTTTGTTTGTCATTAAATCATGGACGGAAGATTCACTCTTGGTGTCCTGCACTTGGGTCCATATTCCGCCTCACGTGACAGTTTAAGTTATCAGAAATATTTCTTTGCTATCCTTGTGCAAATGGCCACCAAACTTAGGTATACACCTTCTACCCTTGAAATCATCTGTGGCTGTACTTAACACAATAGCTTCCTTTTGTAAGTTGCGGAAAAACATCGTGCCAATGGTTAGTCCTTTTTGTTAGCTTCGGAGTTTAAATTTAGTGCCAATGAATTCTGTGTTACTTGCTGGAGCGGCCCTTTGCATCAAGAATGAGTAAGACAGATATGGCAGAGAAAATCCGGTAACCAACATCATTCAGAATCAAATGCTCAAATAAAAACGGAAACTTTATGTACAGTATGTGTGTTATATATTTTTTCTAGTGGCTTGCCGTGCATTTCACAGCTAGGCCTTCAGTGATGTTTTACTTAGTCAAACTTGCATAAATCTTCTCCTTTCGACTTTTGCCGTCAGGGGTCCCCACATCGAATCAATTGCCTCCATCTAATAAAGTATCTACAGTATCTATCTATCTATCTATCTATCTATCTATCTATCTATCTATCTATCTATCTATCTATCTATCTATCTATCTATCTATCTATCTATCTATCTATCTATCTATCTATCTATCTATCTATCTATCTATCTATCTATCTCTATCTAACCCTGTCTTCTGCATCATCTTCTCTCACACCAACTACCTTCATGTCCTCTTTCATTACATCCATAAACCTCCTCTTTGGTCTTCCTCTAGGCCTCCTGCCTGGCAGTTCAGAACTCAGCATCCGTCTACCAATATATTCACTATCTCTCCTCTGGACATGTCCAAACCATCTCAGTCTGGCCTCTCTGACTTTATCTCCAAAACCTCTAACATGTACTGTCCCTCTGATGTACTCATTCCTGATCCTATCCTTCCTGGTCACTCCCAGAGAAAACCTCAGCATCTTCATCTCTGCTACCTCCAGCTTTGTCTCCTGTCTTTTCCTCAGTGACACTGTCTCTAGACCAAACAACATCGCTGGTCTCACCACAGTTTTGTACACCTTTCCTTTGAAGGATTGATTGATTGATTGATTGATTGACTAAGTTATACAAGCAGCTTCATCATAAAGATACGATTTTGGATTTTTAAAAGCACGTTTATTGTGAAGACCATGTCTGATGTGGTGATACTGATATTGTAAAGGACGTAGACATGATCTGAACAAATGAACATTCAGTAACAGGAATGTTACTGCTTGTTTTCTGTTGCTGGTCCAAAAAAGATGGTCAGACCATGTAAAGTATTCAGGTAGAAAGAGAACATAAACACACACAGGAGGATTCTGCATAGCAACTGTGTGTTCTACTCGGTTGGAAATAAGGACATATCCCATAGAGAGGCTGCTTTGAAACTACAGTCAAACTTTCAATCCCATGTTGGGTTTGGACCTCAGAGGGTGGTGACGTTGACCGTGGGGATGGATCAGTGCGACTGATGGACACTGAGAAGACAAAAAGTGAACACACCTCAAAAAATCAGAGCATCATTGCTCTGTGGAGGAGACAGAACAGGATGCTCTAGTCTCTTCATAACAGCCTTTATAATGTTGTGATCATTAGACCTCACCTTTAGTTCTCATTTCTTTATATATTTAATGAAATGTTAAATTTACAGCTGAACTGTTGTTTCATTTTAAATTGATGCATTTAACACTTCATAAATTTGAAGTGATATTGTAACCTGATGTCTAAGTCATTGCCTGTCTGACTTGCTGTTGACAGAATAGTTCTCTTCGCATGGAGAACATCACTGGGTTAACTCCTCTCAAACAACCCATTGTGTTTGAGCTGGAGGGATTCGATGTTCCACCAGGATACGGCTCTCTGCTCTTCATCCTGGCTCTGTTTGACTACATTTTAGTGCTGCTGGCCAATGGTGTGGTGGTGTTTGTCATCATCATAGACAAGAACCTTCACAGACCCATGTTTATATTAATCTGTCACCTGGTAGCCTGTGATCTACTGGGGGGCACAGCCGTGCTGCCTCGCCTCATGATGCACTTCCTGATGGGGCAGAAAAAGATCGCCTATGCCTCAGCCATCGCCCAGGCCTACTCCGTTCACGTGTACGGTACAGCAGTGCAGACGATCCTGGGAGTGATGGCCTATGACAGGTATGGAAACACATCAACACATCAAAAGTATTAGTCCTACACTAGCGTTATCCTTTCAATCACGTGACTGATGACTTTAGACGAAACAATGAAAGGCATATTCTTACTGTTTTGGTTTTTTCATTTTTATATGGTTTATATAGAAGAAGGGAGGGTTCTGGGTGTTGACATTTTATGAAATATTTTTAATGGGTAATTTTATCATGTAAAATTATTCTCCTTATCTCCACTTTGTCACTTTTTCTGCTTCCTCCTCTCTAACACCAACTGCCCTCATGTCTTCCCTCACTACATCCATCCACTTTCTCTGTGGTCGTACTCTTTCCCCCTCGTCTGGTACCTCCATCCTCAACACCTTTTTACTAATATCTTCTTAATCTCTACTCTGAATGTGTCCAAACCATCAGAGTCTGCTCCTTCGGTCTAGTCTTCTTTAATCTTTGAAGAAACAAGTTAATTGGACTTTTCTATTTATCCATCTTTCCATTTTCAGCCGCTCATCCATCGTTGGGTTGGGGGGGGGGCAGCAGCTACAACAGGGAACCCCAAACCCAGCTACCTTCCTGAGAAAACCAATTTTGGCTGCTTGTATCTGCTTGTAAGTCAGTAAATTTCTATGTCTTTATTTCTCTCTGCAGGTATGTTGCTGTGTGTGAACCACTCAGGTACCTCACCATCATGACATCAGCTCGGCTGCACACCTCCTGCGCCCTGGCTTGGATGGTTTCTTTCATATTGATGGCTGCGCTCTTCTCATTCCACATTAACGTCCCACTGTGTGGAACCACCATCCAACACGTGTACTGCAGCAACCGCTCTATCCTGAGGCTGGCCTGCAGTCCCACCCCCATAAGTAATATCTATGGTCAGTGCATTTTTAAAAAATTAACAGACATGAAGTTTGCTTTTCAATATCATCTATTTCAACAAGTGTTAAGCCAACATCCATCCATTCGTCCATTCACCATCAACAGCCTATCCCAGGGACTGGGGGTGTGAGGCAGGTAACACTCCAGGCGCGATGCCAGTGCACGATGGAGGGTAACTACATGAATTAAATTTTAATTATTTTCTGGGAAGCATGGTTTTGGAGTGGATCATACTGTTGTTTCACAGAAAAAAGGTTTGTGGTTGGATTCAATTCTTTATGGAGTTTGTATGCTCTCCCGGTTTTGCATGGGTTCTCTCTGGGTTCTCCTTCCAACTCCAAAAATATACAATTTAGGGGAATTGGATGGATGAATGGATGGATAGAAGTTTCATTCAAAATGTAGTTGCTACAGCTTATAAATCAGGTGTGCTCAATAGTCTGGAAATTATGGCATCTTTAACTGTTCAGTACAATACATTTTCAGTCTCCTGATACTTTTTTTTAGGTCTCGCATTGGTTTGGACGGTGAACACCAGTGTCTTCCTGATCGTTGCTTTTTCCTACTTCAGAATCCTTCATTCTTCTCTAAAACAACGGAGAGTTGACAGCAGCATCAACAGCAAAGCTTTTTGGACATGCGCGTCACACCTGAGTATATATGTAACGTATGTAACAGCAGTAGTTGTTGTTATTTTGAGTTACAGGTTCCCTTCACTTTCCAAAAATATCAAGAAATTCCTCAGCATTCTGGTTTTCATCATTCCTTGTGCTATAAACCCAATCATCTATGGACTGTTCAGCAAAGAGTTACGTGCTAGCATTGTCAAAAATTTGAGCACACAAGCCCGTCGAAAACAATGAGCGAGGCTCTATTCCTAATGGTTGTCTTAGAAGCTGCAGCACATCCCTTTCTCAAAGTTGACTTAGCACTGTAGGTATATCTATAGCCCACGGGTTCAAATTCAGTAATCACTATGTAGAGCCTGAGGCCACTGTGGGTGTTGGATACACTTTCTTTTATCAATGTAAATAAAAGCAATGACAAAAAGGAAAAGATGCAATCTGAGGTGACTCAGAATAGCTCGGTCGGTTGTGTCACAAATAAAAAATAGAAGCTAAATCAACTTTTACTTCCTCATTACGCTGTTAAGTTCTCTTTTCAGCAGTTCCTGTTTTCCTTCAACACTGACTTCTACTTCCTTTACATTCTCCTATTGGCCATGGGCTCTGATAAATACCCATCTGACCAATTAGGTGGGGCCATTCCTTCTCAAAATGTTCAGGTTTATCACAATTGTAACGGTTCTCAATGATTCTGTTGCCCATGCAACATCTTCCTCTGTTTCACTGGGATCACTGGAACCTTCTGTTGTGTAGTATTCCATGTTTTATAGAAGTTACTAGTCTTGTATCAAGTTTGTCATCACCTTAAGATAATGAAGACAGGTCCTTAGCTCTATCATTTGGAATTGGTCTACTGTCCACGTCCTAAACACCACACATGGACCTTTTGGGACTATAGCCCAATATGTCTATACACTCTTTGAGCCTGTGTTATTAAAACACTGTCATATCAATAAAATTAATTACAGAAACATTACAAATTTCATGACAGTGAGCTGGTGGATGGATGGATGGATGGATGGATGGATGGATGGATGGATGGATGGATGGATGGATGGATGGATCTCAAAACAATAACCCAGACTTTGCAGGGAGGTCGTCATCCATTTTTGAACTCTACATGACGGATGGAAACCACACCCTAACCCTTTCTCTTGGAGGACCGGTCACTGTTCCACTGCTGATTCCAGACTGTCAATCCTGAGATCCCTCTTCTGATAACAAATTATGTTGGAAATTTGATAATCCAGATGAGGAATAAATCAATGAGAAGTAAACTGATGAGAAGAGTTTCTGTGTGATTTGTATTTATCTTGCTGAAGAGAACAATTGGAGTACCAGGCAATCTGAGATGAACTTCAAAGAACAAAAGAAATACATTTACGGTGAAAACGCTTCTAGGAGTGTGATCATCTGCACAGAGACAGAATTAATATTCCATGATTAAAGATTAAGAGAGCTGTATGTCATAGAAAAACACAAGGCTGTTGGTGAGCAGAGCAGACAAGCTTGCATCAGGTTAACTGTGTTTTATTTAACAAATGACTGACCTTCTGGGCACTTGTTATAACATAGTGAACAGTGAAAACACAGTAATTCTCCATTTCAGGAATAACACATCACTAAAACCAAATAGCATTCAACATTGGCCAATCTGTCATCTGAAGTAACCAAAATACAGAATCCACTGGTGACACAATATTACTTCAAGGACAGTAAGGAACGTGGACTAAGAAAATTGTTTTAAGTGGGGCAACATTGGTTTGGGGATTAGAGAGTCGCCATTTCAAGACTAGAGTGTGGTGTGGACTGGTTGCTGGAGACCTCTTTTGCAATGACCAGGTGACTTTGAGCAAGGCACCAAACTCCTAAAACTGCTTCCAGAGTGCCATAGTGTGGCTGCCTAACACTCCATCACCCAACATCACTCCATTTTATGTGTGTAGGGCCCTTTGTGTGTATTCTATGTTTAAAACATGTGTGTTAGGTGTAGCAGGAATCTGTCCATTGTGTGATAAAGTTGTTCTGATGTGGTCATTTTTTGCCCTTCTATTGTTTTATGAACATCCACAGCAACATTTGTCATAATCTTCAAAGTACATGCTCAGATTTCTCTCTGGATCAAAACAATCTTTAAGAAAAGTTTGAAGTCTATCTCGGTTGAAGATCCCTGGAAATTTCAGTGAGTCATTGGATCAGTGTTATCCTCAGATAATCCTCTATTACCAGCCCCCCCCTCTCTGCCCCTATGGGGTTAATTACCACCACAAACCCTTGACACACGTCTGAGGAAGCTGCACACAGAGGACATTATTAATGATCACCTTTAATTCAGAAACATTAGTACTGCTGAGGCAACTGGGATGCACAGTGATGAAACTGGTAAGCCATCAGGGGACAGTATCGTCCCATTGTCTTCGGTAGTTATGCAACGGTTGATCGTTGTCATGACTTCTCTAGCACAAATAAAGTTTTACAATGACTGTGTGAAAAGAAAAGTTCCTGCAACACGTCAGTGAACATATAAACTGCATGCATCAAATTTAGGATGATAAAGACAACATCTTGTATTTGTTCTGCATGCATGTTTTACCTAGCATCTAAACCGATTTGTAATCAGAATTGTAGCATAATAGCCTTCTTAGAACTTTTCAAGGTGTGAATAGGGGAAACGTTAAAAACGAACTTCATCAGGCTCTTCATTTGGGGTTAAACTCACAGAGAGGATGGGAACCAGACAGGAACAAACCAGCTGGCTTTCACCCTGAATGATCATCCAAGAACTGTGTGCCATTCAACCAGCAGAAGTGAGTCGGTGCTGCCTGAATTCACAGATTCTATGGAATTTACCTGAAATGTGTGTCACCAGTAATGGGCTCTAATGAGGGTCCTGGAGGCCTCAGACATCCCAGGTGTCTTTGTGACCAGTAGGTTAATATAATTAAAGACTGCAGCGGGGCGTTCAGGGGATGATGGACTGGATGTTCCTCACTGTTTAACCTCACAGGTCTTTTTCCTTTGATCTCTCTGTCAATTTTATTGTTTTAATTCATTTTCACATGTATTGTGTCCTGAATAATGACTTATTTAACTTCCCTTTGTCCCAAATACTCAATAACAATAACAAGGAGATAAAATAAAAAAAATTTCATGTAGGTTCTCATGTAGCGAAATACCAACGCTGAAACTGACCGTAACATCAGGGTGGAAGGATCAGGTTCAAGCTAAAGCACCTGACTAAAGATGTGCTTAACTGTGGAGATGTCAGAGGTCAAATAAAATTTGAGTATCTTCCAAATTCAGTTTCAAGTTCACATTTTCTCTGTGGACTAAAACAGAGGCTGATGGTGCAGCGGTGGTGACGTGAGTCTCTGTGGAGCCAAAGCTTTCATCATCTCCTGTGATTAGTGCTACCCTCACATCTCTGATAAACACCTCCATTCACTCCCAGAGGCCTCATTAAACATCAGAAACTGTAAGTGATTAGTTAGGAGACAGCAACTGGAACACACAGTTATGTAACTCATGGACCACAAGGGGGCAGTGTCGTCCCCTGAGCACTGACAGTTCATGGATGATTTTAGTTTAGTTCTTGCAGGAAATTGTCATGAAAACATTGATAATAAAGCGATTCTACTGTTTTTTACAGATAAGTTGGTTCCTAGTAACCTCCCAAGACTCCTAGTGAACAGACATATACTGTATGATCTCATTTAAAGGTACTCTACAACAGTTATTCCAAGACCTCATCTCAAACAGTGAGCCGGATGGCTTCAATAAGATCAAGTGAACAACAAAATATGTGAAACAATAAATTAAAGTGACTAAGCTTTGAGACAGCTTCAGTATATTGAATATTATTTACAAAATGAGAGTTAGAATGATGCGTGTGTTTTTGCAATGAACGCTGTGCAGAGTTTCAATGAGGAAGTGGAGGAGGAGTAAGAGGAGGATGAGGAGGAGGATGTGTTTCATGGCCCTGCAGTTCCATCTGCTGCTCATCTTCTGCTGCTGAAGGAAAGTCTTCCTTTTCCATCAAACCAGACACACAACATGAAACAGAACCTTATGTGTAAATATAATGGTTTTAATCTGACATGTCAGGTTTAGTCTCTGGAACGCATGAATATTATTTCTATGAAAAGCTGCTTTTTAAAGAGGAACTCAAACATGCTGAAGTTCACATGTCGAAAAACAACAGAAGCTTGATTATGGTGAGAATTAATGCCAAATTGCAGGAGAAATTTTTCTTTCACTTTACATCAAAATTTAAAAAACTGAGAATTTGGGTCCTGTTCTGCCTCAACATTTAATTAATTGGTGCATTGGAGTTTATAAGACTACAGAAGGACATGTGTGTATCATGAATTATCCACAGATACAGTATAAGTAAACAAAGGTGTTTTAATGTATTTCATGGCATGAACAACACACTAATAACATACTGACAGGAGGTGTGACACACGCACATGGGGAGAAATTTGGCATATCTTTTTTTTATAGTACAAACACTGTAAAAGATAAAAAACATTAGGAAACTTTATTTTAGATTCAGCACAGAATTGTTTCCTGACTCTAACATTGTGAGTCACAATTACATTTGATGTGAAAGCTAACTGTTACCAATCAGGATATTGTACAATGTGAATATAAATACTGTCTTGTATTTTGGAACTGACACTTCTTAAACATTCAACACTTACATTTCCACATTCGACAAAATTAAAAACAACTTCACATTTAAATTCAACATACAGTGATTTCTTCAGTAAATTCTGTCTGTGATTTGATGACAAACAATTTTTATGTGCACCAAGTTCATTCATGCAGTGAGTCATACGAAGGATAAAAAATAATAGAATTTTTTTCCTTACCGGAAAGAATTTCTTCTTCTTTTTTTTTTATTATTTTTTTTACATTTTCCAGAGAAACAAATGAGTCAAGACAACTGAAGTTATTTCCTTCCTTCCTTCCTTCCTTCCTTCCTTCCTTCCTTCCTTCCTTCCTTCCTTCCTTCCTTCCTTCCTTCCTTCCTTCCTTCCTTCCTTCCTTCCTTCCTTCCTTCCTTCCTTCCTTCCTTCCTTCCTTCTTTCCTTCCTTCTTTCCTTCCTTCCTTCCTTCCTTCCTTCCTATTCCCCTTAATGTTTTTTCAAAACTATAAATGAAAATTGTAAATTCAAAACTGAAAAATTAAATTTCATTCATGGTTTATGTGAGTAACCGTGACAAGAATTATGATGCTTGAACCTATTTTACAATTATGCAGTGTGATAAAGTTTTCTTTTATTATGCATAAAAATTAATAACAGTAATTCTTAGTTGCAGTAATAGACATTATCATGAATTTTTTTTTAAAAAACCATCCATGCGTTTGTTATTCTTCACCAATATTAACACAAAAAATAATCTTTAAAAAATGCATCAAACTAATCTTTGACACTCAAAGTCATCTGGATTGCGATTCTTGCAGATTCTCATCAGAATCAGAAAGAAGTCAGTCTGATTTAAAGAAAGACTGAATTTTTAGGATTTATCTAAAAACATTTCCTTGTGAATTTACAGTAATTTGCTGGGATCAGATTCTCCTGCAAATCACCGGAACTTTATTGTTTTATTTTTCTGTAGAATTTCCAACTGTAATTTAGAAATACAGAATATTTCTTAAAATACACATTCTTGTAAATTTTTAACAAACTACTGGTGACAATTTTTGTTAGTGCATGATTGTATATGTTATAGTTCTACCCATTCTCTTCAATTTGTTGTGTTTGGAGAGTCAACTTTTTTGGTATTGGGGAGTATTTAACCCCAATGTTGCTCAAAGCAACCAGGAAGTAGATGACCTACCTGAGCTGGGGGGGGCAGGGCCAAGTTCAATGTATTGTTTACAGACAAACAAACTCCTTCTCCCTTTCAATTTTGGTGAAACTCAATTGAAACTATTTGATCAAACCCAACACTGTTCACTTATTTCAGTAAAAAGACAACTGATGTAAATCAATTGATTTATCTGTGTACTGCTACTTCTGACTGTAACTTCTTCAGATGGCTTTTCCCAGGATGAGGATGCTCATGATGAAGACCATGATACAGAACAACCACATAAAGAAGCGATCCATCACCTTTGCGACCTTCCTCCACTCCCCAATGCGAAGCTGTGTGCTTCTCTGGTCGTGGTACGAGTTGGCGATGTACTCAATGTTCCTGTGCAGTCCAGTTTTCATCAAGATCTCCCTTCGCTTCTCCTTCTCTTCATCTCCAATGCCTTTCTTTTCTTTCTCTTCTCCTTCTCCAACAGCGTTGTTTGTCTCCCCGGGCTCTGTGTTGCGTTGTCCAGCGGCTCCTTCTTCCTCAGAGTGGTCAACAGACACAAACATATCCTCTGTGCAGTCCACGCGGATGGATGACTCCTGTTTCGTGGACTCCCCAGCCCCATCCTCCTCCAACCTCCCACTCCATGCCTGGCCATTCACATCCCAGTTGGTTCCTTTGGATGAGAGGGCTTCAGAGGCCTCCTGCGACAGTGGTTGTTTCCTGGAAGACGCCCCTCCAAGGCAGTTGTCACCGACCTCGTAGACGAAACAGATCCGGGCAAGATAGGTGAGGATGAAGTGCTTGGCCCACCGCGGGACAGGACGAGCTTCTGGACCGCAGTGATGAATGTTCATGATGAAGATGGTGAGCGCTGTTGACGTAGTGACCATCGTCATGGTAGCAATGTAGTACTTCCCTGTTGAAAAGGGGAGCCGAGATATATTAAAAATCCACATTCTCAAGCAAAAAATGTTATCAGTTTAGTGATTGGTGGAGAATTGGTGAGACAAGACACTTGGTTCAAACATCCTGAGTGAAGGTTTGATGCGTTCGCCATCGTCTTACCTATCAGAGGAACACTCTCGGAGGGCGGCATGCTCTCAGCCACCAGTAGCTGGAACACGGTGAGGGCCAGCAGCACAGTGACGCCCAGAGAGACCTTCTCACCAGAGTCAGCCGGTAGATAAAACCCCAGCGGAGCCAGGAAGGAGATCATCATGCAGGGGAGGATGAGGTTGAAGATGTAGAAGGAGGCGCGTCTCTTCAGGTGGAGGGTGAATGTGATGTCTGGGTATGGGTCTGAGCAGCATCCATACAGGATGACGTTCTTCTTGGCTGGCATGCCAAGAACCTTCTCCGAAAAGGGATTTAATTTATTAAACAATTAGATATAGAGTGAGTTTTTTGGATCTCATAAACAAGGTGGACACTCACCTCCCACTCCACATTGGGGATAAAGTCAGCCAGGTCGGCGCTGTCCAAGGCATTGAATAGGTCCATCTGGTTCCCGTTATGAGTCCAGGAGCCGAAGGTTAGATGACATTCCTGCACATCAAATGGGAAGAAGGCCACATCTACAGAGCAGGAGCTTTTGGTGATGGCTGGCTGGTCCCACATGACCTGACCATCGTCACGAAGGACCACATTGGTCTCCATGGAGCTGGAGAACTGATCATCTGCGCTAAGTTGAGTAAATACAAAATAATCTCAGAGAAAGCTGGGAGAGGGAGGAGGAAGAGTAAGACAGGCTACGCTTACCTGTTATACAACACAATATCAGGTCTCCATACATAGCTGCTGGGGATTCGGATGGCGTCCAAGCCATCATAGTCCTCCTTCTTCCAGGTGAGGTAGGCGTCCATCCACACCTGCCGGACCCACAGGTAGGTAGTCAGGATCTGGTTCCGCTCATCCTGGACAGTGGACAGGTAAGCATCAGTTTATGTTTATGTGTTTCTGCTTGAAAATGACACCAACAGAACAGAGCACTGCCCTCTAGTGGTTGTATTGATACCAACGTAGACAACACGTGCAGGCGTGATGATTACATGGTTACCATGTCGATGATCTGGGAGAGGGTGACCTGCAGCGTGACGTTGATGATGTGGTCAGTGTCCTCCACCGGCCGCAGGGCGTTGGTGTAGTTGGAGAACAGGTCCTTCATTAGCTTCTGAGCGTAGCGACCGTGAGCAGCCAAGTAACCTGAGGAACAGAATCAGCTAGCTATGTAAACGGGAAATATATATGCTATATATATTGCCAATGTAAATTTCTTAGGGTTATGAGGGAAAGAATGACTGTGTACATAACCAGCAAAAACCCAGAATATAACTGTGGCCAGAGAGAGATTATTCCAGGGGTCTGGAGCTGAACGGACTGCTTTTGTTTTTGAAGCTGAAAATTTTTTTGTTTTATGCTTAAATCAGTTGGATTGGCAGTAAAACTAAGAAACTGCATCAGTTCTGATCTCAATAGATTTATTGGGCTTTAATTTAATCATTTCATGAAGGGTGTCTTTTTTATTTTTGTAAGAGCCTTTGTGTATTTGTCTGTTTATTTGCTCAGACTTTTAAACAGATTTTTGCGCATTATTTTGAACGATACAGTCCAGAAACCTAGTTATTTTCTCTGCCTCTTTCTTCTGTGCCGTTTTTGCTAATCCTGAAAGGTCTCACAGGTCCAGCAGCTCATCCTACGGTCCGTCACATTAAAGCCACACATGGAAAAAACATTTCCCAGTTCAATTAACCTGGTGATGACCTCTGGTTTTTTAATTAATCACTCATTTTATGAAGTATAATGATGGAGTGGACTGACAGGATGCTAGTATTGGTCGTGTAAAATGGTACATGATTATCGCAAATAATGACAGTCATCGTGTTTGCAGGTTTGCAGAAATCTTTGTCTGCAGAGGGTTGACGCTAGTTTGTTTTAAGCTGCTCTTGAAAGAAAATGTATATTTAGATATTTAGATAACTCTTAAGTAACATAAAAAGCAGGACAGGGCTGTAACTGAGCAGGTGATGAAGAAATCCTAGAGGCCCAGAATGTCTTGCATTCAGAGGACATGTTGGTGGACTCTTGTCATGTGTGAGAGTTCCACCTCCAAAAACAGACAGAGACCAAACACAGGTTCATCCTCTGCAGACCAGAATATCTTAACTGATGTCAGATAAACATGTTAATGTATTCTGTTAGTCCTGTAACCATATAAGTAACACTTGCATTGTGTAAACTGTTTCTAAAATCTGTTAATATTAAGATGATAGACTCCCCTTCATCTTTCAACAGCGATGGAACATCCTGGAACAGGACTTGGCTGACTTCATCAGAACATTTTTCTGCTGCTGCTCAGACACAAAAAAGGAAGCGTACAAGGCTGTTTGCTCAATGACCTTGAGATAAAAAGAAAACATCATCACACCCCGACAGGTCTGAGGAGGGATGCAGAGTGGGACCATTCCGTTGTACTAAAATGGACATGAAAAAGAAATGCTGCCAATCTGTTGTTACCCATCAAGATTCTGTTTAGAGATCCTGTTCAAACTGGATCTTCTGAAACACATCACAGATGAATGAAAATGTTTCTGTAATATCCTCAAGCAGCAACATCCTCCAATCTACTGGTTACCCAACAGGGAACAGAGCCTTTCCCATCTGACACTGGATGAGAGGTGGGGTTCACCCCGGACAGGTCGCCACCGCATAAAACCCACAGAATGACAGACACCAAAATCCACTCGGACAAGAAACTACATTTTTGATTAGAGTCTTATCACTTCACGTTGACTGTTGATGTTCAGCGGATGAGTGAACCCTTGTATTTTATTGATCTGGTGGTCCCGTCACAATAAAAGCATGACCTGTCGGTCCCTTAACCTCCACTTCTGGGCTGTGAACTTCTCTGGCCTCCTGTCCTTATCACACAGAGACACATGAACCCTGAACGCCCCCGTTAATGGTTCACCACAAAGAAGAATCAACACATGAAGGTCACAGATAAATGCTGTCAGATGAGATTTACACTGTATGAATGTTCCAGTTGTTGGACAGTTTTGTAATTAGAGGTTGCTTATGGACGACAGCAAAATCAATATGTTGGTCAGACAAAATAAGAAATGTGAAAATGTGATCCTGAACTGTAAAATAAAAGTACATTAAAATGAATGATTAAAGGAATTTTTATAAAGTTGTTTCTAGATGGATTAATGTGTGAAAAACAAAACAGTCACAACCCTTAAATTAGTTTTTCTCACCTTTTCGATGTCAACTCTCACCAGACTGAGTACATATTCATTCTCTACCTGTAAAGTAGCAGAAGATGAAGATGCTCACCTGGGAGGAAGAAGAGAAGCAGCATCGATCCGCTGCAGAGACGCTTCATCCCGCCCTGATGTTATTGATCCAATTGATAGCGAATAGAAGATCAGCAGCGTCCGACCGCTGAGCCGAGAGAATGAAACACTGAGAGAGAGAGAGAGAGAGAGAGAGAGAGAGAGAGAGAGAGAGAGAGAGAGAGAGAGAGAGAGAGAGAGAGAGAGAGAGAGGGAGGGAGGGAGAGAGAGCAGTTGATGGTAGGGGTCAGTATATGGGGTCAGGATGGAGAACAATTTTCAAGATCTTTTATTTCCATTAAGTTCTGTATTGTGAAAATATTTACAAATACTCTTAAGGCTGAATTCCTGCATAGAAAACTTCATTTATCAGTAACTACAGTTACTGATAAATGAAGTTTCATGTGTTTCACATTGGTAATAATTATTATTATTGGTATTTTTTTTCAAGTGTGTAATTGTTAGTATTATGGTTAACTAAGTTTTACATTTTACGTTAGAATAATTTTTTTCTTCTTTTTAAAAACACATCAGCGAAGATGTTCAGCAAGTTAATAATTCAAGGACAGGATGACTCCTTTGAAACAGGAACCAAAAGCTGCTCTTTACTCAAACACATCGGGTGACAGCTACTTACACCCCCATCAACTAACACTTACCCCCTCACCCACAGCCCCTCACCTGCTTTGTTTTCAGTTTCAAACGTGTTCATGAATTATAAATACCAACTTCTGCAGTTTGTAGACACGACAATATGAATGTAGAGATGATGTTTGGTGTTAAGAACTTATTTTAGAAAAATTGATTGAAATTTGTTCAGGCATCTTCAGTAGATCTAATAAATGTATTATTCCTGCTTAACATAAACATGTTGTTATAGTGAGCATATTAGCTGACTGTTTTAGCTAAAATCCATGGTTTATTTAGATTTAGTGCCACAAAACAAGAGCAAGGGTTAACCCCTCCAGGGGTCATGGCGGGACGGCTGCACCTGTATTAAATCTTCCAGTTTCTGTTCATCCCAGCTGTGTGTTCAAGCTGCCACTCAAAACCACGTCAATAAATAATAAATGAAAAAGTTTCAAAAGTCAGGTGTGAACATGAAGAGATTAGTGGATTAGCAGGAAATAAATTAAATCACAGACGCAGTGGTGATGAAGTCAAAGACTCGCAACCTGAACACTTTAATTATCCCATTTGAGCTGCTTTGTTTTTTTATTTTTTATTTTTTGACATAACCCCACTATGTCAAAATGTTAAGGTAAGAATGAGGTGAAACATTTTTTTACTTTCTTCTATTTGAAATGTTTTCATCTAAGAAAATGCTGCGTCTTTAATCCCTATATTGTATCTCACATTATATCATACAGTGGATAGTTTACACTGTATTATTTGCATTCTTAACATGAAATCAGTTTTTTTTAAAAAAAAAATCTGGATTATCTCTGTGAATTCTGCCTCTGGTTTAGTTTGAACTCTGAATTCAGACAGTCTGAGAGGTTTGGATGGATCAGGACATCAGAAGTGAACCTGTCAGTGTCTCATAAACCAACAGGAGTGTTTTTTGTTCTAACAAACAGGAAGTCAGTGCAGAGATCTGGAAACTGGACTGATGTAATCCACTCACACAAATCAGCAGACAGACTCCCAGTTGGCTTCCTCTTCTTTTTCTCTTTTCAAACTACTTTTGTTGAGCAATCCTGAAGGTGTCTGAAGGCTAATTGAGCTGGGATGCTGCTCTCCTCCTGGAAATTAAAGTAAGAGCCTCCTCTCAGCCAGGCTGGCAGCCAGATGGATCAAGCCAACCATCAGAAAGCATCGGTGCATGGAGCCAAACTATAAGAGTCATACTGGTACTGAGAGTGACGTGGCCTCAAATGTCTCTTTACTTCAAAACATGTCAGTTTGAGCATGAAACTGAAGCCCCAATCAAATCACAAGAAATACATTTAGACGTTAAATAGAACAGAAACTATCTAGAACAAAGATAAAGCCTCTCAGGTTTTTTGTTTCAGATCCTCAAACTAACAGGTTGCTTCTGAATCTGGCTGACCTTGAAGCAGACAAATAATGAATACAGTCTGTGGGCCAAACGCTGGCCGGCCAAAAGATTCATTCTTCTTCAAGTGAATTATTACTGCAGCATAAAGTCAGGAGTGACATTGAACTTTTTTTTCCACCAGATTATTTGTGATTTTGATTACATCCAAAAGTTTGACCTGTTTAGGAATCTTTTAATATGATTAATTTATATAAAATTCTTTAATAAAACACTAGTAAATTCAGGTGCACTCAGGAGAAGCATATAGGAAAACCAATGTGTACAGATGAATTTGAAATATATAACAGATAACCTATTAGTAATTAAACAAAAAATATAAAACAGAAACAACTTGAAATCACAAGGTGATAGTTGCTTAGAAGATCTAAAAGTGTAACTGGGTGTGATTTTTTTATATATTAAATATTAAATACATCACATTCTTATTTGGTCCCCAAAGAAGTCAAGCACACTTTTGATTAAAACCTGAATAAAAACGGCTCAAAATATATCTTGTCAATTTCACTATAATTTAGGTTTCATAAAAAACATAACAAATCACTATTTGTATTACTTTTATATAAGTTAATACACGTTATCTATTTACATTAATTTACGTGAATAAAATTCTCATGACTGCCGAATGTGTAAGTGCGGTTCAAAAGCAGGATGTCGTTACACCACATCTCCACCAGGGGGCATTACAGTTCTATTAGTCTCATTTAAGCTTTGCTGTATGTACTTTTTCACATTTTTTTGATATGACTTTTTACATTCATAATTTTGAAGAATGTTAATGCCGTTGCTCTTACAGTGATGCATCAGGTTAGTAGTGCATCATAATAAGTGTCGTACCTATTCGCAACCTTCAAGGTAAAGAAAGGCAAGAAAAAAACCCATTGTGAAGTAAAAACAACATAATAGCCTCTAAAATGTATAAAGTAGTCTACAATATAAAATACAAGTATGTGTATTAGTATGGTAATCTATTAAATATAATTTTCTAATAGTGTGTTAGCACATCTATCTATCTATGCTTGTATTGTATGTGTAATAGAATTTGTTGTATGACTTATTTGACTTATGTCAATATTATAATAAAAAATTAACTATGAGAACTTTTAAAGTAGATACCAAATATTTTCCATAAGAATTAAAATTCTATACATAATTTGCGAAGTTTTGCTGTCTCCATCTCTCGCTGCTTCTTGAGCCTCTTTCACTGCCATACGTTCCATAGCGACAATAATCGCCTCACTGATTGGCTGAGCGCTCTGTCAATCACAAACTCGCTATCCAATGGCAGCGAGGAGCAGGCGATACAAACAGTCAGCCGCCATGTTGTGTCTCCGGGGGCCTGGAGCGACGTCCGTTAGTAAACACTAGATGACGGTACCGACCGTCGGCAGACCGCAGGAAAGTGACCACGGCTGGAAAACATGAGCCGTCCGTCCTCAGCCGGAGCCGGTGGTGGAGGACTAGGGGCCGGGAAAGCAGGCGGAGGGAAGCACGGCGGATCAGGAAGCGCCGCCGCGGTGGCGTCAGCAGCCGCCGGTGTTGGCTCTGTGGCCGGGTCGGGGTGTACCGCCGCTGCGTCCCTGGCTACAGCCGGGCTGCCCGGGCAGTCCCCGGAGCTGACGGCGCTGTTCGAGTGCCCGCTGTGCTTCGACTACGTCCTGCCGCCCATCCTGCAGTGCCAGGCGGGTCACCTGGTGTGTAACCCGTGCCGCCAGAAGATGAGCTGCTGCCCGACCTGCCGAGGCCCGCTGACCCCGAGCATCCGGAACCTGGCCATGGAGAAGGTGGCGTCCACTCTGCCGTTCCCCTGCAAGGTAACGCACACCTGGACTCACCTGTTAGCACGAGTAACCCAGGCTGCTGCCTGTTGGGTTGTTTTTGACACAACTTCCAAACACCGAAAGAGGCTAACGGGAGCGCACAGGTGAGGGGCGCGTGCGGTGTGACGTCACACAAACACCTGGGTTTGAAACCAAAGAGTGACGCGAGCGGCTGGAGCATCCGTTGTCTCCCCTTGGAAACGTCTGCACATTTTATCAGTCATGATCAGTTATTGATCATACACGTGAGGCTATCGGGTGTGACGTCACCACCCAGCACACAGACAGGTGGTCTGAGCAGTGATACAGCTGTCTGTGAGGAAACGGCTCTAATGCAGGTGTTGCTGCGTTAAAGTCGACTTGAGCTGCTGAGGTCAACTGAAAGATGAGGAGGAGGAAGAGGAGAGATTTGCTGCTCTTTGTGTTGATTTTATTTCTGTTTATATATAAAACCAGACACGTATAGTTTTGTTTTTTCCGTTCAAACTAGTTTGAAGATTTGATCCATCAGTTTTTCTGTGATGCATTCAAGGACCGTCTGAGTTCAACGGATTGTCAGAATAAGACTCTTTTCTCTTTTGATAATTCCTTCAGGAGGGCAACCTTAGAACTGGACTTCTCAATAGAAACCACACACACACACACACACACACACATTGTGGAAATTGGTTCAGTGTTTTTTATTTTTATTTTGGGAAAAACATTCCTTGATGGATCCTTTCTGTTTTTATCTACTCCTAAATGTGCGAAATTTTATAAATTCAATCACATTTATTGGTATGTGTGTGTGTGTGTGTGTGTGTGAGAGAGAGAGAGAGAGAGAGAGAGAGAGAGAGAGAGAGAGAGAGAGAGTGTGTGTTGCTAAACACTCTCCATACTCATGCATTTAATTATATAGAAAGAAAAAGTGTTTAAAGATGGAAATTATTGTTTTTTTTCTTGTTTATTTTCGCTCATGAATGAACACAATTAGCTGCTGCTGTTATCTGTTGATGGACTCACCCATCAATCATCTTAAAGTTCTATCTCCACCACCAGGGAAACCCGAATCCTTTCTTTTCCTGTCACTCTACACCTGCTAGAGCTCCTCTTCCACATTTGCATCTCAGACCCTGATCTCATCTGCATTCACGCTCCGATTGCCGCCTCCCTGCAGCCGTGTGTCAGAAACTGTCTGTGTGAGTGTGCAGTGATGGTGCATTCCATTGGGATGCAGATGTCGGATGACTGTGAACAACCTTGTTGGTAAACAACCTGTCGGTAAACCACCGAACAGAAACTGAATCAATATGTGAAAGTTGTTGATGGGGGGAAAAAACTAGGCTAAAAAAAAGTATTTCACAAAATGTGTTTCACATCTGTCTGTGAGGTCAGAACAACACACACACACACACACACACACACACACACACACACACACACACACAGAGTAATTTACATGTGATCTAAACAGAGAGCAGTGTGTGTGTTTCTATGTGGTTGACGACAGATGCTGTGGGGCGGAGAATCACACTCAACTGAGCGATACTCCCCTTTTATTCTCTCTCAGCTTTCCTTCTCCCTGCCCCCACTGTGTGTGTGTGTGTGTGTGTGTGTGTCTGTGTGTGTGTGTGTGTGTGTGTGTGTGTGCTGTGCGGTCAGTTGGAGGCTGGATGTTGTTCTGCTGCACGCTCTGAGACGGGGGTGAAGAGACATTTCCCGAAAGCAAAGAGAGAGTGTGTTAAGCCTTGGTGTGTGTGTGTGTGTGTGTGTGTGTGTGTATGTGTGTGACGCTGGACTTCACTGCTGGTCAATTGGATGGACACCACACACCCCCACACTCGGCAGTGTGGGTGTGTGTGTGCGTTGGTGGACGTGTTGGGGCTGTTTTTTCACCACAGAAGAAGAAGTCGGTTTGTTGTTTTCTCGTCTTCTGCTGCAGCAGGAGAGAGAGAGAGAGGGAGAGGGGCGAGCGAGCTGCAGTTGTGCTGCATCTCTTTAGGGTTCCTGCACGAGCCGGTACGTCTCTGTTTGGATCATTGATGATTGGTTATGATGACTGTTGACGGTTTATATTGATCAGATTATTTGTGATGATAATTGATGTTTTATCTCGACTGGACATCCAGTTAGTTTCTAGATTTTGCATGTTTTATTTCTGATTATTTCTGATCCTTCATGTCGTGTTAAAACATTTGAAACCATAAGTTACAGAGAGGAATATTTAATTGAATATTGTGTAAGAGGAGATCAGTTTATAATATAAACTTTTAGTCTGAATAAGCTGTCAATAAGTTGTTTGAATGCTGTTGACCATAAAGTACAACAAAGCTTCTACGTGTCTACGTGTTTGCGACGTCCGATGATCATTGAACGCACCATCAGCCCGTAAATGTCAGGGAACAGCCTTCATGTCTAAACCCTGACGATTCCATCGATCTGTGACTGAAGCTAGATATATGAACTTTTATTTGATTCTGTTTGAAGTATTAGACGTTAGAAGACGCATCGGCGTAAACAACGTGGCTCCTGAAGTGGCCTGAAGTTTGCTTTTAAGTGATGATGTGGAGTCTTTTCATTTAGGATTATTTTAGAGGTGAGTCATCGTACTTCACGTGTTTGGCTGAAACCAGAGCCGCTCTGGCCTTCAGCCACTCATCTTAATCTCTTGCTATATGATCCCCTCTGCTGTCTGTCTGAACAGCTGCTAACCAGCTGTCTGTCAGGCTGCTCAAAGTACAGGGGCCCAGGAGGGACAAATAGCATCAGTGTGAGCCTCTGACCTAAGAGAATAGAGCAATGAATGATTTAGTGGATGGATAATAATAATATAACATGACATTTGCAGAAACAAGAGAGGAGAAAAGCACAAACCTGTCGAACCCCCTCACGTTTAAATGTTGTTTTATCCTCGGTAGATAAATATCTACATTTGGCTCCTATAATAATGAATCTAAGCATTCATCCAAACAACAAAGAAAGCCTTTTAAACCCTGTTTGCGGTTTTTCAGTTAACTTGTCCAGAAAAAAAATTGGCAGATCCATCAACACTTAAAATAACATGGTTGTAGCTCTGAAATCTATCTGGAGGTGTTACCATAGCGACAAATCCTTGTGCCTAAAGTTAGTTTGTTGGATCAAGGGTGAGATAAAACCCAAAATAAATCCAGTAACTATGGCAGATGTTTAGTGTGATTTATTGTAGAAGCGAATTTAGAAATCCAGACTTAGCAGATGGAAGATCGATTGTAAAGTAACGAAAAACGTGATTTGTGTGTGTGTGTGCGTGTGTGTGTGTGTGTCAGCCGTGTGGATCTCAGTTCGATGCTGTGTCCGGCCTCCTGCCTGCCCCTCCTCAGGGAGCTGGCTCAGTGGCGCTGCCTGCTGGGCTGGCATCGCCACCAGGGAGTCGGTTCAGCTAGCGCCCCGGGGCTAGCTGCTAACGCTGGACATCAGCAGGGGTCGGAGGTCAAGGACAGAACCAGCCGACCTGTTGGGCAGACCAAACCGCTGCCGGGCAGCCAGGTGAGTCCTGGACCCCAATGCATCCTGATGACCTCCGAGCCGGCGGCGTCCTCTGATTGGTTGGTTGCTGTCGGTCTTTGTCTCGGGGAGTTTGTTGTTTGAAGTCACGGTGATGTCACGGCGTCAGGATGAAGAAGCAATCTTGAAGGAGAGATGTGAACTTTGTGTTGATTTTGTGGTTTTATCTGATAATTTTCCCTTTGTGGTCATTATTTAACATATTTTCCTTCTTGTAAACGGAGATGAGAATCTGATTCCTCTGATTTGATTGGTTGGTTTTAAACCCTCCATCATCCCTGAGGCTGTCGGTCTGGTTGTGTATCAGCGACGTGACTTCATCCCTTTACATTAATCTGATTTGCTTATTGATCCAATCCAAACTGACTCCGCCGAGCTCCTACCAATGGAAGCCTGCGGCTGCATAATGGGGGCGTGTCTTACCTCTAACCCATTTACCAACCTGTCTCACCACACACGCATTCTCTTAACCTTCGTCTGTTGTTAGGGTCGCCACCGACCCGTTCTTGATTTTAAATTCCTAAAACTACCACAAAAATGCGTTTATTGCATCAAGGCTTTTTGACTTTGTCAGGTACCTCTATTACAACAAAATAATATCCAAAAAAAATTTTTCACTAAATTATAAAATGCTCTGGTTGAAATTGTTACCTTTGTGGTGCTAGGGTCGGTTTCGACCCTGTTATAAAATAAGCTTATAAAGCAATAATTAGAGCAAAAACTGATAGCATAAGTGCACTGTCAGACAGCCAGCTCATCTCCTAGTCGTGTGAGCTTTAGTGGAATCTCATTTTGGATTTTTGTTTTCCAGTTTACCTGCACAGAAACGAAAACAAATGAAGTCGGGCATGTCAGATGTCTGTGTAGGTTCTCAGTCAACCAGGTCATTGTTATCCAAAAGCTGTTGAAGTCAATCCACTCGACGTCAAGAAAGTTCTTGAAGACGTTTTGTATCTCATACAATAGACTTCTTCAGTTCATAGGGTGGCTGATCACGTCCCAGCTTATTAACCCTGTGGGGTGTGGTCAGTGCTATTCACATTCCAACGACTGTCGTTGAAACCCGTCTGGCTCCTCAACGATTGTTGGTGGGGGTGTCAAAGGGGGTCGTTGAAATGTGAGTTTCATCTTTGTATGCTAATGAGGGTTGTCTGATGTCTCATACTGTCCAAAAAAAAGAAGGAATGTGATACTGATGTCTACTCTTCACAAAGACGCAGCTGTGTCATCAGGAAGTGATAAAAAGCCCACAATTATCCTTGACTACAACAAGAATAAAGGAGGAGTGGACAACCTAGACAAGCTGACTGTCACCTACACTTGCCAGCGAATGACCAGGAGATGGCCAATGGTTGTATTTTACGACATGCTTGATGTGTCTGCATATAATGCATTTGTGTTGTGGACCCACATCCACCCAGGGTGGAACTCAACCAAAAAAGCCATGCGGAGATTGTTTCTTGAGGAGCTCAGACATTCCCTCGTGAAGCCACACATTGAGCAAAGGCAGCGGGTTCCCTGAGACCCAGATGCTGCAGCCTTGGTCAGACAGCTGCAGAGCTCACCTACCACTCGGTCCACAACATCAGCAACACAAAGAGCATCCTCGCCAGCATCCTACTCAGCTAGCCCTGCCTCAACACCAATCGCACCAGCCAGAACCCAATTCAGGCCACCTGATTCTAAAAGAAAGAGGTGTCAGGTCTGCCCAAGCAGGAAGGACAGAAAGACAAACGAACTGTGCTTCAAGTGCAAGAAATATATCTGCAAAGAACACGCAAATAGTGTCACTTTTTGCCACACATGCATCTAAACATACATACACACACACATACATATTAATGTTCTTGCATACAGAGACTTTTACTCTGATTTAGTTTTTTATTAGTTTTCGAATTTGGAATTTTGCAACATATGCTTGATTGGTTGTTTGACCTTGCAAATCTATATTTTGTGTTATCACTTGTTCTGCTTTTCATTTTGTGTTTATAGTAAAGTTGTATTGCTGAAAAAAATACTTTTTTTTCATTTCCTTGAAGTAAATATACATGGGTCGAAATTGACCCGTAACACCATAGATGTTAGTATAGTTAATAATATTAAAATGAAAAAATAAATGAAAAAAACTTATTCAAGAGATGTGTTATAATACCCCTCAGTAATACTCAGGTAACACAACAACCTATTTTTTATTTATATGATTCTCTTGAGGCTCATTTTACCAGTTTTTAAAATTGAAATCGAGGGCTATACTGAAAAAAAAAGGCTCAGAGGCCCACACCAAAAATATTAAAACTAATATTTTCATGGATAAGGAAGCCTAACAATGTAACCAAGAGATGAGAAAAAATTTGGATGATAGATGATTGCTTTTAGTGTATTTTAGAGATGATTTAAAACGCGGGTCGAAACCGACCCGTTAACATCGGAAATGGTAACAGAAAGCTAACACCAGACGAAGGTTAAAGCTTTTATCCTGATTACTATTGATCAAAGCGATGCGGGCTGAAGCGCTGCCCGATTGGTTTCAGTTCAGGTTTGTCCGATGCGTTTAGAGCTCAGTTTGTGTTCCTCACACATCTGATTATTATGAATTCACCTGATCTGACTACAGGCTTGTATCCATGGAAACCACCTTGTAACCAAGAACAAGTCAGTTACAGTTAAACCGTCCTGCTCATTGATTACAGGTGAGCAGGTGTGTGAATGCGACGCCGACTGTTTAACATTCATGGTCAGCAGCTTCTTTTGGACTTTTCTCATAAAGCAGGGCTCAGTTTCTCTTCTCTGGAGCTCATGAATATTTAACGACACCAACACTGAAACTACCTGCTGTCTCACCTGCTTCTGTTTCCATCACTTGATTTACCAATGATTCCGATCGTCGCTGCAGTTATCGATCGATCGAGTCATGCATGTGAAACCATCCTGTCACAGAAGGTCCCATCAGTTCAGAGGAAGACGAGGCAGACGGCGTGTTCCTCTCAGATATTGTTATCTGGCTGTAGCCTGTTGTTTCCCGTCCTCACAGCTGGTTGACAGATTCTGGGTCAGCGTTGGTTGTAAATAAGAGATGTGTCACAAGCAGTAGAGGAAGCCACAGAAACGGGCTGGAATTACATATTCATGACCAGATGGAGGCATCCATCACCGCCCCACAGTTTCAGTCTCCTCCTGCTCAGCTGGAGGTGTTTTTATTACGCCGTCAATCCATCGGAAACAGTCGGTCCGACTGAATTGTCTTCACATTCAGAGTAAAACCAGTTGGACCTCTTTCTCCTGTCCTTTTATTTGTCTAATTATTATTAAAGACCCGACAAACTTGTTATGTATTAATTTGAAGGAATCATTAGAATTCATAGAATACAAATCTGTCATATGATTAATTGTTGACTCTTTGACTCGACGTTTGTGTGTCTGCAGAATAAAATATTGTCAGCACATAAAACAATATTTATGTTTTATTATCAGAGCCATCATTTCATTCATCTTCTGGAATAGCTTCTCTCATGGTTATGGATTCTCTCAATCTTTCTCCATTTTCTCTCCATCTCTCCTTCTCTGTCCTCGGCATCCTTGATTTACCTTCCTCATCATCGCTCCTTTGTTGCCGAAGCATGCTGGTCTATCTGGAGGTGCTGCATCGTTCCAGATGAAAAAGGGGGAGGGAGAAGGGTGGGGGGGGTAAATCCCATCACCATGATGGGGGGGGGGGGGGGGGTAAATCCCATCACTGTGACCTTCTGCATCACAGGAACACTGAAGAGGAAGAGCAGCCGTTACACATCATCTGTTTCTGGACGACCAGAATAGAAACACTTTGAAGATTTATTTATGTCACAGCTTCATGTCGGTTATTTTATGAACACACACCTGCGTGACCACAGTAGGCTAAATACACTGTGTGTGTGTGTGTGTGTGTGTGTGAGAGAGACTCTGTACAGTATATACAAGTGAGCTGAAGTCCTTGTGGAGGTTGGAATCACCAAACGTGTTGTAAACCAGAAGAGCTCTAGATATCAGGGAGCTGCTGGAAGGACTGATTTTCCTCTGGACCTGTGGATGAACACAGAGAATCGCTGCACATATAAACGGTTTAACACTCGTGTCTCCGTGTCCTCCCCCCAGTACTCGCTGGCCGGCTGTCTGCTGACTCTTCACCACACGGAGAAGCCCGACCACGAGGAGGTGTGTGAGTTCAGGCCGTATACCTGTCCGTGTCCCGGGGCGACCTGCAAGTGGCACGGCTCGCTGGAGGCCGTCATGCCTCACCTGATGCACGTTCACAAGTCCATCACCACGCTGCAGGTCAGATTATCTGCTAACTGGAGATAGAAAAGAGTTTTGGAAGAGGTATAAACGATAAAACCCAATTCTATCTCGTGGTTTCTCTTCTTCCCAGGGGGAGGACATTGTCTTCCTAGCGACGGACATCAACCTGCCGGGCGCGGTGGACTGGGTGATGATGCAGTCCTGCTTCAGCCACCATTTCATGCTGGTCCTGGAAAAGCAGGAGAAGTACGAAGGTCACCAGCAGTTCTTTGCCGTCGTGTTGCTCATCGGCACCCGCAAGCAGGCCGAGAATTTCGCCTACCGGTTGGAGCTCAACGGCAACCGACGGCGGCTCACCTGGGAGGCCACGCCGCGCTCCATTCACGACGGGGTGGCGGCCGCCATCATGAACAGTGACTGCCTCGTGTTCGACACCTCCATCGCCCATCTGTTCGCAGACAACGGCAACCTGGGGATCAACGTCACCATCTCCATGTGCTGAGGGTGGTTGTACGGAAGTCTGACCAGTTTGGGAGCCGTGTTCATTCTGTGGTTACACTGTAAATGTTCTGGGGCGTGGTCGGTACAGCCCGGGGGGGGGGGGGGGCGAACGTTTGAAGCAGCTCTAAGAGCTCAGAGATGAATTCTCACAACTTTAAGTGGCCAACATTGGGTTTTTGGTGACTGACAGGACAGACAGGGGCGATCTCCACCAATAAAGCATCAAGCTTCTAATATCGATGTGAAAAAGGTCCACTTTGACTCCCCCCTCCCCTGATCCAGGCATCAGGACTGGACAGAGACTGAATGGACTCATGAGAAGAGCCAAACGAATCCTGAACCACAGCAGCCTCGCCTCCCCCACCGACCTCCGTCAGGTTCATTCCACATTGGGTCAGCCCTGTTAATTCACAATATTCTGATCTCTGCCAGCAGTTCTGGTGCTTTCAGTCAAGGTCTAGTTTATGGCCTTCACTATGGGAATCCATCAATACGAGGACCATCAAGGTTTCCATTAGACATACTGATATAAATTGGCAAGAATAAGTTATTTTGAGAAAAGAAGATGTAATTCCTCAATCCAGTTTTAGTCACGTTCATACTTTTAACCTAGCTGTCTTTCTACATATATCATATTGTCCACCAGTAGCTGAATCTGGGCTCCATCCATGTGCCGGATTCAGAATGACGGTTTGTAAATTACAAACTTCTCAGGAAATAAAACCAAATGCTGTGATATCACTCTCCAGGCCTTGACTGTCACTTGAAAAAGGCTGCAGGCAGTAAAGCAGAATGAAGTGAACACACCTGATCGATACTTTCATGCTTTATTAAACAAAGCATTGGGTTGTGTGTGGCCAAGTGGAAGGTTGCTGGTTCCAATCCCTGCAGCAGCATGTTAGACTCCTGTTTTGGAGGTCAGTGTTTGACGTCTTTGAGGACTGGCAGCGCCGTGGAATCCAGCAAATCCTCAGAACTTTAATCGCAGATAAAAGCAGTAAAATGTAGGACTAATTCTCTGATCCTCCTTCCTGCAGTCTGTTTAGCCGCCAGCGCCTTAATTTTCTACCGCCAACCTCCTCATCGTCTTCTTGATGAAGCTCTTTCTGAGGGAGTCGTGGTGCTGATGTTTCGTTTTTTTTTGTTTGCTTTTGGTTTTCACTGTAAACCTATCCAGGGAAATACAAGTTCATGTTTTTGCAAAGCTGACATAAGAAAAAAAATGTATTTTAGAAACTTAATGCCACAGTGACATGATGGAATGTTGTCATGTTGCATTATGGGTAAAAGTAATTCCAAACATTCCTTGTCTTACCTTTTTGTAGCAACCGACAAGGAGAAAATCAAGTTCACCAGATACCTCGACCACAGACACGTCTGTAACTGAACCGTACACCTCAGATCTCGCTGGCGTTTCCTCTGTGTTCAAGAATTAAAACTTCCACATTAAACTTTACTGACAAAAACTAGAGCCATTTTAAATTTTGTAAAGGTTATAGTTACAAAAAGTTATCCAAGTCGGCCAAAAATTTCTTATAATCATTTTATTCTCAAATTATTAGAAAACGAAAGCTAATATAATCAGGTGAGTTACTTTTATAATGATCCAACTGAACCTGCCAAGCTAGTGATTTTTTATTTGTGTTTTCTGAACTAGTTCAGCTTACTAACAAGCTAATGCATCTTAACTAAACAGCTTGCTAGTGACAATTGACTGCATAGGTAAAGCTAGCTCACTAGCTACTTAACAAGCTAAAGACCGCAAATTAGACCTTGAAACATCAGTAACGGTTAAATTTCAACCTTCACACGACCACGGTATATGATGGGTGATTTATTGTGTTATTTTCTTGTGTTGGGAACAGGAAACCGGCTCGATCTGCAGGATTCACTCCTGAAATCTGATGACAATTACCAATTAAATTTTTTTTTTAACTTTGAAATCGTCTTTGTCAATTGTCAAATTCCATCTTAGTCTTCCTGTTCTGCCTTTTTTTTTTTGGGACACTTCTGTAGTTTCTTTACGTCTATTAAAATTTGTGAAGAAAAATGTGTCTTTAATTGTTAGTGAAAGACAAATAAAAACCGGAACCTTCCCATTGGTCTGGGTTCTAACGGTCTATTCTGACCTAAATTCCGTCGTCATTTCAGATGTTTTATTGTCAGTCTCGGTGGTTTAAACCTTCCTGCTTTTTCTATAAATTATGCATTTTAAATTGTGATCGTTTGAAGTTTTTTGATGGTGTGACAGTACGTCGTTATTTTGACCACTGAGTAATAGACACAGAGGAAACGCTGCTCTCTGATACTTCCACTTTACAACCCGCTGACTTTCTAAAAATGTTTGAAAATCTTGTAAATGAAGTTAGTAACGATATATTTTTAAAAAAAATAAAGACTGCTGCATTTATTCCTTGTGTTTCAATGTGTAATTGTGATGGCGTTTGTTCTGTCGTACAGAGATATTGGAAGGAATTTTCTAATGTTCCTGATATTTGATGTTAAAACTTCTACCTTAAACTAATACTAAAGACAGACAGGGGAAGTAAACCAGGGACTAACGTCACACACGACTCACTTTTCCCAAAAGTGCAAAAATATTATACTGGAGGGTGTGTTGGAAGTCCTGGATGGACTGGAGGAAACTTTTCTCTCAAAGTCATCAATAAAGATGGACTATAAGAAAAAATGTCTTGTTTCTTTAATTTAAAAACTTAAACCAGACGCCTCTGGGCGTAAAAAGACAAACGTCATCCAGTCCAATACTCTTGTTTTCTATTGGGATGCTTTACTCGATAACATGTGGCTAGTCATTTGCAAGTTCTCAGCTAATGCTATAAAGCCAACAATGCCAGCTTCCTGGCACAACCATACCTTATCTAGCAGTGTGCAAACATAAAACACAAATATTTTCATGCATGTTTTCAGATTACGATTAGTTGACAGGCTTGAATGATGTGAGACGTGTTATTCTCGTGTTTACTTAGGTTGAAAATTTTCAGTTTAGGCTTTTGTAATTGATAATCTCACCCATTGTTGGAGCCGGCTGTAACATCAGCAAATAACTCGGAGCTCGCCATCTTGCCTTGACCCGGCGTCACTGCACGGATCATTATTTTTCTTTTTCTGTTCGACTTGTTGGTGCTACTTGTTCATTTTGATAGATAAGGTTTGTATGGTTAGTAAATGTCTGCTCACTGCAGTTAAATTATCTCAAGTTCCATTTGACTAAAACATAGTTGAAAACATCGCTGTTTTATTATATGACTTATTTCAACAATACAATCACTTGTCTTTACTGGATGATAAAGAACCACTGCCTAAACACATTTCACTTTCAAGAAAATATAACATCCAAGTACATAAACAGAACCTAACTTGCAGAAGAAATCCTGCCACAGAGAAACAAAGAAAACGACCCTGGAAGCATCACATGAACAAAAACTGAAGGCTGGACTCTGGAACTTTGACTCAGTGCTGTTTTCAGTCCAAAAAGAATCACATCAGTGTTGTGTTTTAACCATTGCAGCCTCTGGAGGGCGCTGCTACAGCTTTAACTGTTTATTATTAACAATTTGGAAAAACTGTTTTCTATTCACGTTTTTACATCATGAACTAACACTTATGATCGGATTACAGCAGGTGATCTCAGCGTTTAGAGTAACGCTCTCTGTCTGTCTCTCTCCTCCTGTCGTTATCTCTGTCCATCTCTCTCCTCCTGTCGTTATCTCTGTCTGTCTCTCTCCTCCTGTCGTTATCTCTGTCTGTCTCTCTCCTCCTGTCGTCTCTTTCCCAATCAGCTTCTCTTCTCTCTCCATCCCTCTCTCTCTCCCTCCTTCTATCACTGTCTCTCTCCTTATTTGTCTCTCGTCTTCTGTCATTATCTCTGTCCGTCTCTCTTGCTCTATTACTGTCTCTATCCATCGCCCTTCTTCTATTGTTATCTATCTCCGTGTCTCTCCTATCATTATCTCTGTCTATCTCTCTTCTTCTATCGCTGTCTCGTTTTGTCTCGTAGTCTCTATCCGTCTCTCTCCCCCTGCCTTCTTCTCTTTCGCCATCTCTGTCACCCTCCCCCTCTCGATGTCTCCTCCTGTCTTCTTCTTTCTCCCTGTCTCCTCCTCTCCTCCTCTCCCCTTCTCCTCGGAGTCTCTCATCTTCCCTTGATCTCTGTCCATTCTGTTGTCCCGCTGGTGGCGCCCCCCTGTGGTGGTACTTGTAATAGGCCGGGTCCTCCTTTTCCTCTTTGACCTCGACGACAGGAGGAGAGGAGGAAGATGAGTGTGTTGCTCGGTTCCTCTCTTTCTCCTTCCTCTTCTTCTTCTCCTTCTTTTCCTTCTTCTTTTTTTTCTTCTCTTTCTTGTCTGAAGCAGAGAGCAGTGAGACAAGTTAATAAGCTGTGGGTCTACAGGATACAATAATCATTTTCAATTAGAACAAGACTAATAACAATGACAAGAAATCATTTTGATATTTTAATCTGTTTCACATGCAACCTGAAAACTTCAAAATATTTGTTCTGAACTAATCTGAGAGCTGCTGCAGTTTGCCAGAACTGGAGGATCTAAATTATGACACCAGGAGGTGACCTCACCTTTTTTGGGCTTCTTCACAGGGACGGCGTACTGCTCGTCTTCCTCGGAGGAGGAGGATGTAACTTCAGAGGCTTTGGGAGCACAGCCCTCATCCCTCAGGCGTTTGGTGACATCGTCGATATCCTCCGTGTCTTTGGGAGGACGATAGTCTTTGACGTGATCCACACGAAGGGTCCGACCTTTGATCTGATAGCAGGGAAAACACACAATAACTGTTTAGGCTTCTGCCTCAAGACCTGACCCCAGATCAGTAGAACAAATCAATTTAATGACAAATACATCTCGCTAGGGCTTTCCATTGTACGCCTGGTACACTAGCTTCGAAAAAGTAATGAGCAAATTCAGAAAAATTGTGTAAAAGATGCAGCTTCTCACCTTGATGCCGTTGAAGTTGTCCACAGCGAGGATGGTGCTCCTCTGATCCTCGTAGCAGATGAAGCAGAAACCTTTGGACTTCCCCGTCTTCTTGTCCCGCACCAGGTTGATGTTGACTACCTCTCCATACCTGACAGCATCGTGGGAGAAAAGAAAAGTCACATGTATAGCTTCTCTGACCTCTTCCATCACAGCTGACTGTTTTAAGTTGACTGAAAGAAACGTACTGAGAGAAGACACAGATGATGTCGCCTTCACTTAGCTCAAATGGAAATCCTCCTGCAGGAAAAAAAAAACACACAAGTAGGAAACTCAGGTTTACTCTCACATTCCATCATGATTGTAGGTAATTGTGAAGACTGCAGCATCCAGTGGATGTTCTGATCTCACCAACAAATATCCAGGCACTGTCTTTGTACTCCGAGTGCCAGGACACCGACTCCTTCACCCCGAGATTGGCCTCACGCTCATTCAGCTCGTTGATGAGCTTTACCTTTGTAAGTGGACTGAAAATGGAGAAAAAGTTGAGAAGAAAATGATTCAGATCTGCATGAAACATAGATCAGCCATTCATCAACACCAATATTAAACCTAAAGCTTTCTGAGTTTGATTTTTCGTTGTCAGTCGTCATTATTCAAGCTAACCTGGTTTGATAAAATACATTTAAGACATTAAAACTGTAGCTATGAAGGGCGGCGGCGGCTTTCAGTTCATAACGTTAGCTGTAAACACGGTTAGCAAAAATCACACATGGCGAGATTTTACATGTTGTGTCCAAGAGACAATAATTAATTATTATTTTGATGTTAAATGTTTACTTACTTCATGGTAACGACATGGAGAACGAACGATCGCTGTGGCGGAAACAATCCTGTTTCTTAACGTGACCAACTTCCTGCTTTACTGCCGCCTGCTGGTTGGATGACTACACTACACGCTACGTTTTTGTGACCGAAATAACGGTTATTCCATCTTGTTGTCGCTATGCAAGAAAAAAATATATACACAGACATGTCAACGAAAAATATGTTATAATATCATCAATTTGTATTTTCTAAGCATTACTCCGGCTATTCATTTTACCCACCGGTATAAGGCTAACATGCAACCCCCCTCCCGTCCAGCAGGGGTCGCTGTGGCATTCTGTCAATGGTGAAACGCGTTTGTAAACAGGGTCCCGTCGTGGGGCAGACGGCTGATAATATCACTCAATTAAAATGTAGTTTAGTGAGTATTTTAATGCTTCACAGCGGCTCTGTTTGTAAAAACATGTTAACTACTTTATCACGGACTGTTCCCATTTAAAACTTTACATATCCAGTGGTCGCTGGCTTATTTTCGTTTCTTTGGGCTAGTAAGGCTAACTTCCGTTTAGCAGTGGTAGAAATATCTATACTGCATTCTTAGCAAATAAATAGTCTCATTTAGACCGACTTAACCTGATATTTTCAGTGCTTTTCGCTGCTTCAGTTTCTGTACAAGTTATCAACGGGTGAGTATATTTCACTGCTGGTGTTAGGAGTGTAAATAGATAATTTTAGCATGTTTCAACATATTTGTGAGGTTAACTCATTCAAAACTTAAGTCAGTTCAATGTTTCGATTCGGTTTGATTTTTTGATATCGAATTCGTTTTGAAGTTAGCAATCAGACTTTATTTCCATTTGTCTTATTTAGAAGATCTTTTATGTGTCTAGAAATACAAGACAAATGATCTGCCGTGATTATCTACATTTTAAAAGGATATATAAAAGTTCAAAAAAGATGTTCAGTCATCAGAAGAGATTTACTTTCGGTTATTACCCGCAGGGGGCGCTGCTCTATTCCTGGTGCTTCACAGGACTGTAATCTCAAATTGACAGTCTTGTTTATCTATCTTTGAAACACTTTGAGCTTCATTTGATTCTGTTTCTTGTTGTTGTTTGTCTGTCAGCAGGATGATCTCTCAGATTTTCATCCTGTCCTCAAAGGGTGATAACCTCCTCTACAAAGACTGTATCCCCAACTTCTTGCCTCACACTTGAATATAACTAAAATGACAAAAAAAATGAAGTATTGTGTGGCTGTATAATGTGCTTTCTACCACTTTTTTTATTTTATTTTATTCATTTCTTTATCTGTTTTCTTCCCTCAGTATTTTGAAGTGTTCTGAATTTGTTTGGAAACCACCTATTTCATCCCTGCGGCGTGATGTGCAAATCAGTCATGCTGTATTGGAAAAAAATTCCTCCTTGCGTCACAGGAGAGAATTGTTTTTTTGTTTGTAAAAAAGCAGCTGATCAACAAGCATGAATCAACAATGAAGCCTCTTGTGCTGGTTTCTGTTAGCGTTGTTCTTAACGTCACCATCAGTCCGTGGAGAAGCAGGAAGTGATGTCCAAAGTATTTTCTATGAGAAGGTCACAGCTCTAGCCGGAGACCAGCCTCCAGTTGTGATGGTAACCTCTTGCCTCATGTGTGGAGGGACTTTTTAGAGTCTGATTGATTTTTCAGAGTTTTAGTACATATGGAGATTCACCTTCAAACCTTTAGTAAATATGCTTCCTGTTAGGATCAGGTGTAACATTTAACGACATCCTGTTTTTGTATTTTCTCTCTGTAGAGTTACAAAGATCTTCACTTCGTCCATGTCAGGCATGGAGGGTCGTACTGGGTTGTCACGACAACAGCTGATGCATCTCCCTTTACCATCATTGATTTCCTCAACAGGTAAAGCCTGATAATTACCAAATTTAGGGATATTATTATTATCGTGTTTACCAAGTGACATACTGGAAGCTGCAATCGATACAGAATACAAACATTTAGATGTATAAACTTGCAATATTTAGATTTAGAAAGACAAAACAAGGTTAAAGCTGCCTTTGGAAGAATCTGAAGGCCAAATTAAAGTGTTGATTTGAGTAAAAGGAGTAAAAATAATTGAGTTTTAATATAAGAAAGGTTTACAGCTTTTCCTCCCCCATTAAGTGATTTTGAAAGGGTTTAAATGGCTGCCTCATTTAGATAAGGATTTTTCTGTAATGGGGAGCACCTGCCTGTCTTTCAGGTTGGCAGCACTGGTGAAAGATTACTGTGGCAGTTTGTCAGAGAAGTCGCTGCAGATGAACTTTGCCCTCATCTATGAGCTGCTGGATGAGGTGGTGGTGAGTCTGCTCCTGATTCCCCCAGCTTACAGGCTCAGACTCAGTTTCATGTCACAGTCAGGATGTTGGTAGCTCAAGATGTGCTGCAGTTTGCTCATAGTCTTTACATTATGTTATATGAAATATTTGTGTGTGTGTGTGTGTGTGTGTGTGTGTGTGTGTGTGTGTGTGTGTGTGTGTCAGGACTACGGTTACATCCAGACGACGTCCTCGGACGTCCTGAAGAACTTCATCCAGACCGAAGCCGTCTCCTCCAAACCATTCAGTCTGTTTGACCTCAGCAACGTCGGTTTGGTATGTTCACACCAGCAACACCAGACGCTTCCTGGAATCCACATAAGAAACACAGCTAAACATGTATTTAATTTAAATTTGTTTGCGTTGGTATTTTGCTGCAGTTTGGAGCCGAGACACAACAGAGCAAAGTGGCACCAAGCTCCGCAGCCACCAGACCCATCCAGTCCAGCAGAGACCAGGTACAGCATCTCTTACCTGTAGACCTGATCATCTTGAACCCGTGACAACAGCCCTCTTAGCTTTAACAGGAAAATGCTCAGGAAACCTTTGAGTTTTTGTACGAGTTCATTTTCCAGGAGAAACAGCAGAAGCATCTAAAATTGTAAAGATAATAAAACAAATTGAACGGACGTCACGGTTTCCATTCATCTGTTTTTTTCCAGGGCGGGAAGAGTGAGATCTTTGTGGATGTGATTGAGAGGATGTCCGTCGTCATTGGGTCCAATGTGAGTGACGTCAGCGGGGACACTCTTTACTCCAGGCTTGGGTGTTTGTCCCAGGAGCTGTGGTTCTGCTCTGTGACTTTTGTTTGATCCGTCTCTCTGCTTGGTGATGTTTGTGCTGTAGGGAGTTCTGATGAAGGCCGACGTCGAGGGAGAGATCAAAGTGAAATGCTACATGCCGAGCTGCTCAGGTGAGTTTGATCTCTAGATCCTCACTGTCTATAACCTCTTGTTGCTATGACAAGAGAGGAGGCGTGTGAGCTTTTCTTACAGGTTGTCAGCCAGTGTCAGTGATGTTTAGTAAAGGGGTTTAATTAGGTAACCGCTAACTGTGCGTCGCATGTAGAAACCTGTTGAGTCATAAACATGAGAAATGAAAACAATGAGAAAAAAGAGCTATTTAAATATGAGCTATTTAAGCCTTTATTAAAGAAAGACATTAAACCAAGGCAGTAATGACAATGTAAGACTGAAAATTTCTTTATAATGAGCATCATGCAGCCTGGAGTACACACACTGTCCTTATCATGTGGGGATATATGAAGAATAAATTATAAAACATTCTGCTCGATTCAGTTAGTTCTAGTTTCAAAGGAGTAATAAATAATATAAAAGAAAAAAATGTTTGAGACAAGTCAAATTCTCTGATATAAACATGGTGGGAAAAAACGTCTTAAGATAATTCATGATATCAAACCACAGATATTTGGAATTGTCTCTTTTTTTGAGAGAGTGCAACTTTTAAAATTGAACATGATATCTTTGACAGAAATGCGAATCGGTTTGAATGAAGAATTCAGCATCGGCAAATCACAGCTCAGAGGTAAAGCTTGCACACACACACACACACACACACACACACACACACACACACACACACACACACACACATTATTTAAGGGAGAGAAATGGTAGATTGACGGGCAGCCAAGTAGTGGCGTCCTATGAGCAGCTTGTGGAATTTGGCGCCTTACTCAAGAACGCCTTGGCAGTGATCAGGAAGTGAACGGGTATCTCTCCGGCTACAAGTTCACACTACATACTGTGATGCCGCCTGAGGCCTTGAGCTGATTCTGTTTTGTTGACTTGCTGTGTTTCTGGTATTCAGGTTACGGGGCTGCCGTCCGTGTTGACGCATGCAGCTTCAACCAAGCGGTCCGACTTGATGAATTTGAGAGCCACCGGATCCTGAGACTGTGTCCCAGCCAGGGAGAGGTGATGTCATATATCCACTCTGTCTGGCTCCTGCATTGATAGATTATGGATCACAAACACAAACAGACCACAGTTTTTTGGTATTTCTTTAGGGGACATGTCTCGCTCTGACCTAGTTTGGATCAGGAGATCTCTCTTCATCATCATCATCAGAATCCCTTTCTTTCTTCTCTTGCAGCAAACAGTGATGCAGTACCAGCTCAGTGATGATCTGCCATCGGCTCCTCCTTTCCGACTCTATCCAACCATCGAAAGAGACTCTGGAGGAAGGTTAGAGTCCCTCAGCTTCCTCTGAGTTTAATGATGATTTGAAAAATGTCTGAAAACAATAAGTTTGTTGTTTTCATGTTTTAACCACTTACGGTGAAGAGGTTAGTAACACAATTCTGTCCATAAAGCTACATGCAACAACTAACTACCTTAGCTTTATCATAAAACTCTTTTGTTTCATCTTCCTGACTTGTTTTGATGATTGGCGATGATTGATGGAGTATATCTGTGATGTGATCAGTTGCTAAGCAACAGTCTCCAGGAGAGTAGAACACTTGTCCAAGAAATAACCTCTGGTTGAGCTTTTATTAAAATATAATTTTTTTGCTTTTAATACTTAAAGTACAGTTTGTTTGAAACTTGTGGTTATTAACCTGAATGTGAAACACAAGACTTTTACACTCTTTTTAATCAGATCTGCAGTCAGACTTTTATTTATGAATAAATGAATGAATGTCAGTTACATTCAAGACCAAAGATTGTGGAGTGATTTAACCTTTGACCCCACCATAAATACTGGCATTTTGGTCTGTGATGTACCGGTAGTTAACCAGTAGTTATATGTTTAAAGTTGGTCAGCAACAACTGGTTTGTCAGAGCTGGAAGGTGAAGTAACCATAGCAACGAAGTGGGCCACAATGTATAGCTCTATGGCAGGGGGATATGGCGTCATGTTGACTGTGTTTTTGTAATAACGTTTACTGCCAGAAGAGGGAGACAAACGTCCAACATCACAGGTTTGCTCTGAAGCCCATCTGTCTTTGCTGACTGAGGCTCAGCGATGAGATTCAAACCTGATTGGACCATTTCTGTCAAACCAATAATGTAAGATTTATTCTGTCATTATCTAAGTGAACCCCATAAGTGGAGCTGCTGATGAGAAGCAGACGTGCTTTCATTAACTGAACTGCTGCTTCTGAAGTCGTGCGTCAGTTTAGACACAAAAATGTCATCAGTGGTGCAGATGTTTTTCACCATTTTAGAGGAAGAAAAAACATTTTCTCCATAAAATTCTAAATGTAGCACCACAAATCTAATTAGAACAAGGGAATATTAAACCATCCATCTTTGCACAAAGTACCAGCCTTTTTTTGCCTGTGTGCCGAGACTATAAGATAGTAAATCTTGTGCGTTTATGTCACAGGAAGCAGCTTATCATTAGTAACAAGGCCAAAGAAGCTTTGAAACCTGTGGTCATGTTGGTTTGTCCTCTGCAGGCTCATGATGTACCTGAAGCTTCGCTGTGACCTGCCACCAAAGAGGTCTGCTATCATTTCATCCTGTGATACCCAGTGTCGCATCCAGCTAATGTCTCAACCAGCTAATGTCTCAGCTTGCTGTTGTGTCATCTAGCTAAAGTCAAATGAACTGAAAAGCAGCTAATGTTCAAGTTCGGTCACTGTGTATATGTACATTAAAACAGTGTGCCATTATTTGCCATTAAACCCATATAGGTAGAAATAGCACAAAAGACAACTTATGACATTTTGGAAAAGAGATTTAACTGTTCTAAACAAATTATAAGCCCATTTTGAATTAATAAGTCTCTTGATAACACAGCATCAATAAACAAATTGAGGCTGATGATGATGTTGTTTTTGCAGCGCTGCCATCAACGTCTCTGCCACCATCCCTGTTCCCAAAGGCTCAGTGAGGTGAGACGCTCCCATTCAAATGTGCACTGATGTTTGTGATGGAAATCAGCCATGATGCAAAAACCCTCCGGCTGCAGCCTGATCAGTCTTCATATGACTGTTGTGTTTGTGACCCAGTCATCTGTGTGATGATGAAGAGGCATGTTCTGTCCGGACACGGGAAGTCATTGGAGTTCAGATGCTTTAAACTGTGACTGTGTTTTAAAATGGTACACAGCTTTAAGGAAATGCAAAACTCCTTTTATTTGTTATTTAAAGTTATGTAAAAGCAGTGATAAATGGGTTGTAGACGTGACTTATAACCACAGCTAGCTTAGCTTAAATGAGGTTTCCAGGATCACAAGAACCCACATATGTAGTTTTGTAGCTGAAAGCCAGATTTTGTGAGCGCCACAAATATTTAGTGGAAATCAACTTTTTTTTTTTTTTTTTAAAGATGTATGAATTTGATGAACCTGAATGGAAGTGGAACAGCCTCGTTGATTTCCATCATGTGAAAACCCTCAGTGGGATTATCTAATCAAATCATCCCTTGAAAGCCCTTCTGCCTCACTACTACTTCATCCCCGTGTCACCTCTGTGACGCCGTCTGAAGCGTCTCGGGGCTTCGTCTGCCCTCTAACGCTGTTGGTGCGTCTCGAGAACCAACCAGATGAACTTTTGTCCTTTCAGTTTGTCACAGGAGCTCAGCCACACCAGCTCAGCTGAGATGAAGCAGCAGAGCAGAGCCATCGAGTGGAAGATCCCTCACTTCTCAGGAGGAACGCAGTTGTCAGCTCTGTTCACGGTGAACACACACAAACACCTCACTGGGTTATCAGACTCTCCCTATCCTACACAGATAAACAGTTGTGGTGCTAAAGGCTAATTTAATGCGCGACTTATTGCAGCTACAAGCACGACTAGGAGACGCCACAAACAGACGCCGGCTAAATGACAAAAACGTGTTATTTCTGTGTCATCCTGCTGTTTTATACAAATTAATGGAAGGGATACCAATATTCCAAGGCAACATTTTAAAGCATCCAGTGCCATCATCCTCAGCTGTTGTCTTAATTGATAATTTTCTCATACTAATATGTTAACAGGGTAAACTAAGACCTGCTGCTTCTGACACAAAACATCATTAGTGAACAGATTCAGTATAATTTTCTCCATGGATAAAATATCTTCTTTTCCTTTGGGCTTGTCACGTTTGAACTCATTCCTGATCTTATTCAACGAATTCGATGAAAATACACGGCAATATGAAAGAATGTGGAAACAATTTACTTTGAAATAGTATTATAATGCTGTCATAGTGTTCTCTTTAAAGGAGCAAAATTTTCTTATTTTAAATTCTCAATTTAATATAACCCAACCTCCTCCTCTTCCTCTTCCAGCTCGAGGTCCCCGGCCTCAGCTCTGCCTCCCTGTTGGAGGTCGGTCCAGTCGCTCTGAGCTTCGAGCTGCCAAAGCTCACCGTCACCGGGCTGCAGATTCGTTTCCTCCGCCTGTCCCCTGTCCAGCCGGGCCCGTCGCAGCGCTGGGTCCGATATGTCACCCACACCGACTCCTACACCATCAGGATTTAGCCTCTCTGATCTTCATCAGTTTCATGATGAAGTGGCAAAAAGTGATTTATTTCTTCTATTTCCAGGAAATAGTGTAAATCTTCATTTTAAATAAAATGTGCATGTGTGGGAATCAGCAGTTTTATTGTTTCAAAATGGAGTTTTAAACACTAGATTCATCTTTTGGTTGAATGATAACAGTAATTCTGTCCAGTTGTCTGTTTCACTTCACTTTTAGAGGTTATGTTTGACAAAAACCTGCCTGTTTTGTGGTTCATTATTTGGTTTATCAAATACTTGTTAACTACAGTATAGTTAAGGTACATGTTGTGAAGTATTCAGGGGGCTTCTTACATCACATTATAATGGATTATAATCTAATTTACATGATGTTGACTGAAATAAGATGAGAAATCCTCCAACTAATTAAACTCCACATTTACAAGTTGGAACAGTAAGGAGATAAACATGTTGAGGAGTACTGACCCCCACCAGTGGCCTATAATTCAATGAAGCCTGACCCAGAATCAAACTCATGACCCTCTGACCATAATTTACAGAGGAAGTCTACTGCTCTGAAAAGCCTCATGCAAGAATGTACAAAAAAGTTTATGTGTAGTTCATTAAAATGCTGACACAAGCTCCATTTCACAACATTTAAAGGAAGTGGGGAAAAAACCTTTTTGTCATCTAAAATTAGAAACAAATGAAGTAAAATAAAAATGCAGAAAAACAGACGGATGACCATGATTTAGGTATAATAACTTTTTTTAAAAATGGGATTCTGTGTGATTTACACATCTGGAAAAAAAAAAGTTAAAATACAAATTTACGTGTCTTCCTCTTTTGCCGTATTTAGGAGCTCTGTATATTTTCCTATTAATCTGCGCTCATGTTTTTGAAGACAGGTGTATAACAGCCTGAAGCGCGGCGCTAAGAAATCTTCCACTGGGTTGTGATGAACCAACAGCATGTCAACCGGATGAGCCGCTCTCATTCAGAAATGATTCATTTTTGGTCGTTTTAACACCGGATTTATTGCCGCTGTCACGTTTCTGCGCTGCGGAATGTTATCTATCTGCAGCCGCTGCACAAAAACACGCGCGCGCGACCGCGCAGGGATCCAGCCTGCGGAAGCCAGAAGAGTCGAGGCGGCGCTAAATTAAATTAGCATACTAACTAGTTAGCTGTGCGCCAATGTGGATGGACGGGTGAGCGGAGCCTCCTGAGCAAACACACAGCTTCTGAAGTCGAGACGCCAACGACTCCGGGGATCTTGCTACCGTCCGCCTGCCGAGGAGATGGGGGACAAGGCGGGCACCAGGTAGGACGCTTAACGTTAGCGGCTAACAGCTAGTTAGCATCCTTTCTCACGCACTTTGCTATCGTTAGCCGAAGTGCTGCTGCTGGCCCGGGCGGGGGACATTTTCTCAGCTCGTGTAGCAGAGATTTGACGGCTTCATAAAAGGGAAAACCCTTGCGAAAGTTGGCTTAGTGTTCCAGTGGTTCTTGTGTGAACCTGTACAGTTGTGACCTCGGTCGTAGAAAGCGAAGACACCGCGGCAGGGTGGGGTTAGCTAACAGCGATACATCTCCAGTGGATAGGACAGCCTCCGACCAGAAATCTGTCAAATCTCAATATCTTGCTGCTGAATCTGTCAAATAAAAACAAAGGGTGACTAACGAAGACTATTTCCTCTGGAGCATAGGAAATACTCATACTACTGCTCTTTTGTCAATAGCATTTTAATTTTAATTTTGTAAACCGGAATTCCCACGGTGCTTTTCACACAAAATACAGCAGTAGTGGGCGGTATCGAACTAGGGAAATCTAGTTAAATGCTTACTTTATCGAATTAAAGTGTCGCCAGGTCGTTTATGTCAATGCCGAATTTAGCTAAAGGCTGACGGGATTCAAGGTACTTGCAGATTAATGTTTTATTAGGTTTACGACACACGGAATGCATGAAATCAAAATATTTTCAATGGAGTTTAGTATGACCGCACATACTGATGGGTTTTTCGGGTTAGCCTGCTACTAATGGAGGCTAATTTCCAAATGAAGATACCGCAGGCTAGTGCTAATTAGCTGTAAATAGACTTTGGAGTATATAAAGGATTTTCTTTCTTTCTTTTGCAGAATTTTGTTAAATATTGCATTACAACAGTGGACGATGTTTGCTTTAGTTGAGAGTGAAAACGCGTCTGGAATCGTTTGTGTTTGACAGATGAGGATGTTCTGTTGACACTGGAATACAGATTACTTAAAATTTGGGAGATGAAGCCTTAAAAAAAAAGATTAACAAACCGATCGGTTTAGAGTAAGAAACCTAAACGAAAACTGAAGCAAGAACCGGAACATTTCCTTTTTAAAAAAAATATATACATGTATTTTCCTCACCTTCAAAACAAATACACATGTTCATCTCAATTCCTATAAATAAGTTAAATAATGTGTGATATTATGTAAAAATAATTTAATATCATTTACTTCATAAATTGTCTATCTAGAATTAAAATCAATTCATAATAAAGGTAATGTGTTCGTTTCATCAGAACAACATGTTTTTGGACTACAATTGTTAGAGCGTCATTCTGTTATAGAAAAATTCATAACACCATACAGTATAGAATATATAAGAGACTGAGGAGATGGTAATTTATTGTAATGAACTGTACAATGTACAAGGTGTCTGTTGATTTAGATGCTATCACGTGGTTGTAGCCAGTTTTGTTGTTGTGCTTTGTATTTTCCACTATCATATATTGTTTTCCTCTGTATGTTCTTTAAAGCCTAATCCAATGTATCTGACCCAGATTAGTATGACTGACCCTGCTTTCAGACGTCTGAGTATGAGTTAATCCACAACACCTAAAAACCATCTTCTGCACATGGAGGTTTTTAAATCTCATCCAGCTCAGGTAGTTGGGGTTTATATGGGGGAGGTTTTGTGTCATTTGCAGCTACGTGTGTTGTTCCTTAAATTTTCAATAGCAGTGGGATTTTTTGCTCAGTATTCTGTCACACTAGCTTTAAAAGCGAAGACTGTAAGGTTAAAATGCTGACAATCAGGTTTAATATGTTGACATCCCGTATGTTTGATGTGCAGACAAAAGGTCTGTCCTTTTACAGACTTAAATGTTCTGTTTTCACTCAGTTCACACAGACATATGACATCATCAGCTGCTTTATATCATACAGAGAATATATTTCCTTTCTATTATTTTCCAACGGGATCGTTTGAACACATGATCTCCATCTGTAACAGATGCTGACATTTGCTCCCAGCTCTACCCACTTCCGTGGTAACTTTCCTGTCTTTCTTACCACCCTAAACTCCCAGTCACTTCCTGTTAGGAAAAAGGTGGGAAACAGGGAGGAGAGGAAACAAGCAGGAGGAAAGACAAACCTTTTGCAAACAGTGGCAACTGTTGGAGAAACGCTGATATGCCCCTCCGGCATAAACGCAGTATCATACAGGAAGCCGGTGGCTTCACACTCTATGGATAATACACCATGCTAGCAATACATTGACCCCCAGCTGGCAGGCTGGGGTTTTGTGTGTTGGTGTTAACGGTTTGGTTTGGCGGTTGTCACTTGCAGATTAATCTCTGAACACATTGGTTTTCTCTGCTAAAACATCTGCAGCCAGCAGTGTAACATTTTGACTTCAGCCATAGAGCAGCAGTCAACAGACCCATCAGACATATGGCATTTTTGTACTTTGTTTTTGAAGGTAAAACCAACCATAAGAGTTAGAACCACAACAGTTTAAAAAAAAATGCTCATCAGACTTCCCAAAAACTCAGTGACTCCTTTACAGTTGTTCTTTTGTCCAGCCAGAAGTGTAAAACTTTTATTTACTGTCCCAAATTAGGATGGCGTTGAACATGGTGGTGGTTTGCCCACCAGAAACACATTAGCGTTAAGTGTACGCAACATTCAGAGTATTTTTTAAATTTTACTGAGCACCCAGGCCTCTGGAGTAGTTGCTGAGGTAATTGTTCAACTTTTTTGTATTGTTCTGTGACTTTGTAAGTCAATACACATAAACTGACTTCACACAGTTGGTTTGTGTCCCTGTGAAACTGTCCTTGTGTTATTTGTTGCGCTGGGCACATCATTTACATCCTGTGCTTCGGCCGGACAGTTGTGTTCAGACATCACAGCATTATGCGTGAGGAAGTAGTTAATTTCCTGTTGCTTGGCTTTTTTTCACAAGCACAGAATGGTGAAATTCTGAATACGACGTCCGATCAGCAGATGACATTTGTGGAAAGTTGGGCATTTGTCAGATGTCCTATAAGAAGTAATTTAGGGGTGTCTAGAATCCTCTGAGGCCATGATCGACCAGCGGGTGACACTTATAAAACCGGAGCGCTCTGAGCGTCCTGTTGCTCTCTTAGCTCCTAAATGGTGTAAAAGTTTAGTCATGGAGCAGCGGTTAACCATAAGCCGATTAACTGCTGCAAATGTGATCAGCAATATTCGTACCGGTTCAGCTCATGGAGTTTCCGAACAGTTTCTGGCTTTTGCCACAAGGTTTTTAATCCCTGACAAATTGCATTTGTGAACACATGGCAAACATGTATGACTTTCATTTTCAGAGACATGCTTTGGTTGGAGACATCAAGATGGAACGACAGGTTTATGTTCGCTAACCTCTATTGGCGAGATGCTAATCATTAAAGTTGATTGTATCAGGATGTTGTTGCTGTACCATGAACACCATGTCTTATTGACTGGCTTGAACTCTGATGGAACTCTGAGAGCAGAAGCTGCAAGCCATTCCATTGTCTTCACATGAAAACTAAGATACTCTGTGATGAACTCAGAGGACGATAGGTCTGATACCCGACTGTTTTCTGATGTTCTATCGGTGAAGTATCAGGAAATAAAAGCTTTAACAAAGAACTTGCTGCATTTTTTTTTTGAAAAATGAGTATAAACTATTATTAAGTACAAATTAATTGACACCAGAGGTGATTTCTTTTCTCCAGTCATATTTAGAAATGAAAGTACATCTCCAGCGGGCATGTCGTATATTTTATGGAAATATACTAATGTTCTCCTGAAATCTCCTGCTTTGGTTACCTGATATTTTCTTGTCAATCAGCTGCTGCTTCTTCACAGATTCACTGTTTGTTGAGCCAGGAGGTTCATTATGTAGCAGGTGATCATTTTTAACAATCGCCTCCCTGTTTTCCCATAAACCACTCGGGTAACATTAAAACCTGTCTGACGCCTTGTGGTGCATTGCCCTGTTGATTTGGCGCGATGCTGAACGGTGGTATGACGTCTGCCTGTCTTTAATCTGCTGACATAAATGTCATCAGCACAAAAGCACAAAAAAAAGACGCAGGTTTAGAAGAGAAAGAATGTTCAGAGCTGTGTTTGAGTTCAGTTTCTGTTTGTCTTCTTTTGCATTTGAATTTCTAAGAAGCAGCATGTGTGAACTGGTGGTGTGTTCGTGCTGCAGTGTGTTTGTGTGAATGAAGTGTAGTGAGGAACCGGCCCAGTGAGGAAGTGCTGTCAGCTGCAGGTGAGACAGAAATGAAGCCAGCGTCAGAGAGTGTTTGAGTCACGATGTTCAGAATGTGATGTCCACCCCGTCGGCTAATGAGTAGCCCTGTTTTTAGGTCAGTCTGGTGTTCAAATGGCTGAATCAGCATCAAACCATCCTGCTGAAACAAAAAAGTGTCCGTACAGCTCAGTGAACTCTCACCCAGCCGAGCGACGCTTTCCTGAGCGATCAGACGACATTTCCTGTGCCTTTGATCTGCCTGTAATGTACAGACGGTCTGCACAAACAGGCGCCATGTTATAGGTCCTATATTTACCTTTAGTTTCAGTTCTAATGTGGAATAATTCCATAAATGAAGCTGCACCTCAATTCACACTGACGATGTTTGCCTCTGGGTGTTGGTGTAAGTAACCTCATTTTAAATCATGTTGATGTCTCAAAGAACACGATTAAATAAAACCAGCTTTGAATCAGACGCTTCTCGGAGTCGAGCTCTCATTATATTCCTGATTTAGCAAAGCTTATTTACTTTCACAGTTAATTCAGTTAATATGTACTGAAACAGTTTTGAATGCCGGTGTTTCCAAGAACAATTTGACAGCGTGTGTGTGTTAGGCCACCGCAGTCACGTGGCTGCTGCGCTGGAAGAACGACAGCCTCCTTGTTGAGAAAATGGACAACCGTTAGTCACTGATTGTGTAATGAAGTTATTAACTGAATTTGTTAAACACTTCTGATGCGTCATTGACAGCGTCAGAATCCAAATGTTTAGTTCACTGGAGCAAAGCCGGGTCAGAATGACTCATTTCTCTCCGTGTGACCGCTTTAAGTTCAACTCTGATAAACGTGTGTTCATGTTGGGCTGCAGAGTTTGTCTGACAGGTTCTCTAAATGGCTGATCTAATAGCAGGCAATTTATTAGACCCTAAACCTGTTTGTAACCTGACTTGATTTTAATTTGCTGCATAACTGGTCAATATAACCAGTACTCAACTTTTACTACTTCCTATCCATTAAGCAAAGAAGAATCACAGGAATGTAAACGAGCAAGAAAGGGTCGACCTTAACGCCTGTTTTCTGTTTGTTGATTCGCGGTTGAAGCTTCCTATATTTGTGCTCCACTGCTACTGAAAGCTGTTTGTTGTTGTTATTTTTTATCTAGTTTAGTCCATCAGCTGCTATTATAACAAGAAGAAGAAGAACTTATTCCTCATGGTGTTTACCAATGCTAGGATAATGCAAGCAATTACACAGAAGCTCAATGGAAAATCCCCGCAGTGAAAGGTCGACGTCTTCAGAAGACGGCGCTGGTTTTAGGGGAGGTTTGTTGTGACAGTTTCACCATCAACACAAATAATGTAATGTGTAAAATTGTCCAGGCCAGAGCTGATGCTGAGCAGGTCGGCTCAGGTCGTGTTTGGGCATGAAGCGGTGAACCAGTCTGCCATCGCAGGGGACGTCGAGTCTGCAGGCTGTTTATCCGAGTTGCCGTCCCAGCAGGAAAGTTTCAGAAGCAGTCAGACGAGCATCGAAGCGTGTTTTACATGCAACCGGCTGTTTTCTTCCAGACCTTATTCCCACGGCAGACGCTATCAGAGTTGTGTAGCAGAAAGTGAATGCAAGACAAGCAGATCGTCTGCAAAGATAAACATCTGACGTCAGAAATCTGAAAACAGAATCACATTTCAGCCCTGCTCTGTTCAGATGAGTCATCTGTCCCTTTAATTTACGACCAAGGTTCAGTAACAGATGTTGTTTATCAGTCTTATTATTTTTCTGCCTCTTATCCACAGGGCATTGAGCCGGTTCATGGAACGAAAACGAAAAGCAGAAACTTTTTGTATTTTGCCAGGAACGAAAATGAAACCAAAAACTTTATATTTTTATTGTTCTGGAATAGAATGGGTTATTCAAAATAAAAGTAGCTGGTTAGTACCCTTTTTTTTTCTTTTTTCTTTTTTGTTCTTGAAAAACAAAAAGACCTAATGTTTCACTTCCTGTCATTCACTCAATGTGTGATGAGAGCATTGTCGAGGTATATCACCAGCAGCCAACGAAAAGGCAGTCTCCCAATTTCTATTTTATTCATAACCGGTAAACACTGCAGTCTGTCACTGTTAGAAAAAGTTGGGTTTAGACATTAACTCAGCAGTCATTTTCAGAGCAGAGTTCCCCAGGCTCTGCTCTGAAACTTTGTTGCATTATAAGCTGCCGCAACTTCTCCGTCTTCCTCCGATTCTCCGTCCTCTGTTCCGTAATTGGACCAGTGCTGTGTTTACTGTAGGAACAAATCTTCTGTATGAAAAGTAATTGCCAATTTAAAAGTCCTAAAGATGCCTACCTATTTATATTTACAATAAACGTTATTAATCAGCTCGGGAACTATAATTTATTTGTTCTAACCTGTTCAGGAACGTCAGTTCTTGGGTGGAACGTGCAGTAAAACCGGGAACTTTATAATACTTTTTCTGTTCGGAACAAACCAATTGACAAAAAATTCTGGTTCAAAGCCTTGCTTATCCATGCCTCATTCTCTATAGGAGGGGTTGTGTGACCTGATTTGAGGATGAGGTTGCTATGCTACATCTACGTAGCACTAGCCTAACAGCTGCTGCGGAGGAAAGCTATCCCTGCCTCGGCCTCTGACACAGCTGCAGCCACTGCAGTCCTCATGTGTTAAATATGTATGCTGAAAGGAAACGGTCAGTGAGTGACAGGAAGTTGCCGTCAGCTGTGATGTGTATCTGCCGATGTTCCATTCTCTAGGCCGTTTGTCCCTGCAGAACTTGCCTGTATTTTAATGGCTTCAAATGGGCGAGAACCTCCTGCGTTTGTTACTTCCTGTTTACATGTTGGTGGTTCGTGGGGGAGGCGCCCGTTTCTTACAAACACAAACTCATGACAGTTCAGGCCTGTTAGCTTTGTACCGATTCATCTCAAATTCAGCAGTTTGGCTGTCTGATAGTAACTCCGGTAACAATTCTGATCAATAACTGATGCTGATGGATGATATTTATATGCTGTTGATGTACAGGTGTGTCTTTTTATGTTAATCAGCTTCCATTTCACTGATGAAGTGAACAAATTGTGAAGCTGATGTGAGTTTCTCCAACATGACCTCATTGGTCTGACTATAACTTCCTGTATTTGTTCTAGTTAATTCAGAGACAGACCTTTGGGGCCAGTAGGCTTCTACTGAACCTCCACTCGCTGCCACTGAAGCTCAGCTGTTGGAGTTTTTCTCTCAAACCACTTCCCTCCTCTTCACTTTCCTGCTGTGTGGTAATAAACAGTGGCCTGTTTTGAAACAGAGACGCTTCCTCAGATTATTTTGACAAAACTTTTCACGCCCGCGCGTCAAATCGTTCATCCCTCTCTCATGGTCATAATCAGCTATTTGAAGCATCGCTTCTCAGTGTTTGTGGGTTGGGATAAATTAAACCAGACAAAATTAATGACAAACATCTTGGTCTTCCTCTTTCTCCCCTCCCTCTTCTTCCTCTTTCCAAACTTCTCAGAGTTTTCAAGAAGTCGAGCCCCAACTGTAAGGTGAGTCACCGGAGGAAAAGTTTAGTCATATAATCTCTGCTACTCTGGTCGGGAGATAAAGACTTTCATGACAAGTGTTTATAAAGGTTTAAGTGAATAGTGGAAAAAGTCATAATCCGATAAAAACATGCAAGGAAGTGACTGCAGGTGTCTGATCAGATGATTGGTCCCTGCAGGTGACGGTATACCTGGGAAAGAGGGACTTTGTGGATCACTTGGACCACGTGGACCCAGTGGGTGAGTCGGCTCTTCTGGATGGATTTATGTGTTTAATGAGTCACTGTTTGACTGATCACTCCTTCCTGCTCACAGATGGGGTGATTCTCGTCGACCCTGAATATCTGAAGGACAGGAAAGGTAGGACTGCTTTCTCTTCAACGCTCAGCGTCAAAATGTTGGGGGGGAAGGGACACTGGGAGGTCAAAGGATGAGGTCCAGCTGCTGGTTCCTATTAGATTGAGTTTCACGTTGTTAGAAGACACCAGCTGCAGAGAAACCAGTGAAGGTTCTAAGGAACGGTCTGAGTTCCTTTTAATGTCTCTGAAGCCTCCTCCTCCTCCTCCCTGTAGTCTTCGTCACGCTGACATGTGCGTTTCGATACGGCCGTGAGGACCTGGACGTCCTCGGCCTGTCCTTCAGGAAGGATCTCTACATCTCCACCTTCCAGGTTAGCGCTGCCATTCTCAGTGCCTCAACTGTGTTTATCTGACAGCATTTCTCTAGGTATCGGTGTGATCGTTGTGTGACAGGATTTGAATCATTCCAACACTCCTTGAATGTCTCCGTCCGTCTGTCTTTGTCGAACAGGCCTTCCCTCCAGTGCCGGAGGAGAGGAAGCCCAACAGCCGGCTGCAGGAGAGGCTGCTGAAGAAGCTGGGCCAGCATGCACACCCCTTCTACTTCACTGTGAGTCGCTGGTCTCAGAAACACCTGGAAGAAATGACTATAATCCACACTCAGTGGCTAAGAACAGATGTTCTGAGTGCCACCTCCTCTGAAATCTGCGATATCAGAGAGAAGTTCACAACAGAACTCCTGCTTTATATCAGGTTTTTGCTTCTCTGCTCCTTCAGATTCCTCAGAACCTCCCATGTTCGGTCACCTTACAGCCTGGCCCAGAGGACACTGGGAAGGTAACGCACACACATAAACGCATACAAACATTAACCACTGATCCGTAAATTAGCTTATTCCCAAATGGGGACTTGACATTTATCCCCAGTCGCTCTAAAGGCTCCCAGTTTGAAGTTTAAAGTCTGAAATTTTCCAGGCACAGTTCATAAAATCACGTTAAATTATTTTCCTGTACTTAAACTGGACACAACTCATTTTGATTCAGACCAGAGATGGGGTTTTTTTCTTTCTGTTACCCTCCAATTGTTTTATTTTTAAAGTTCAGATTGTTGTTGTGGGTCTAGTGTTCATCTAAACACGACTGTTCAGTGAGCGCTCCTCAAACATGAGCTGGATGACGGTGTCTTGCGGCACTGAACGCTTTTCTCTTCGCAGGCCTGCGGTGTTGACTTTGAGATCAGAGCTTTCTGCGCCAAGTCAATAGAAGAGAAGATTCACAAGCGGTGAGTTCAGACGAGCAGGAAGCAGTTTCCACAGAAACATGTTGGAGGGGAAACGCTGATCTACAGAAGAGCTGTGATGAAGATCGTTTAAGTCTGTCCCTTCCTCAGGAGATTGGTCAGGCTTTTATTTTGACAAGTTTGGACCAGGAACTGTCAGAATCGACAAATGCTTTTCCACATAGGTGTGACGACAGTGATTTGCATAACATGCATCAGAAAGAAGAACCTGTTCCAGGATCAGCTGATGTGGATCTCCTTTATGCAACGCGCCGCTCCATAAGCCGTTTGTCGTATTGTTTGTGCTGCATTAACATGAAAAGCAGATGATCCCGGAGCCCCAGTTTGTCCTGTTGACTTTGTGTCTCCACCCAACCGTGAGACATTACGAAAGTGTTGCTGCTGTTGATTTAAGCCCCCGTAGACAAAGCCCCTCCCCGGTACAGCCTCCCCCCTTCTGTTATGAGCGCATGATTTTAAAACGCATGCACAGGTACTGCAGGCTGAAGAGGCCTGACGGATGAGAGGAAGGATCGCCTCACTGCATCTTCTTCCTCACTGGGTTGGCCGCCAACGGCTATTAGCTGTTCCAGCCTTGTGGTTGTGACACATTATCTGTCTGAATGTCACACCCCCGTCGAGTCTCAGGGTTTTCCACAATGATGTTGATTCTTTAATTCACCGCTAATGAATAAATAATGGAACAATGCCCCGGGTCTATGTTAGCACGGTCTGTCAATGTCAATATGTGATCAGGTGTTTGTCTCCAGAAAAAAATCCAAGTCAGCGTCAGACTCCCAGTGTTTGTTAACAGGGGGTGAGGGGAGGCATGTGTGATGATGGACTCGGACATGTGGAACGTGTGTGCAGGAACTCTGTGCGTCTGGTGATCAGGAAGGTTCAGTACGCGCCGGAGAAGCCGGGTCCGCAGCCAATGGTGGAGACGACCCGAAGCTTCCTGATGTCTGACAGATCCCTCCACCTGGAGGCCTCCCTGGACAAGGAGGTACACACACACACACACACACACATACACACACAGAGTTCAGATCATCTGTTTTTAAATCATGAGACTGACGAGTATCTCCTATGATGCAGCTGTATTACCACGGAGAGCCCATCAGCGTCAACGTTCACGTCACCAACAACTCCACCAAGACAGTCAAACGAGTGAAGATCTCTGGTACGGTGGCCTGTTGGTGTCTCACGTCAGAGTTATCAGTAGTTAGTGGAAGGAAGCAGCCATGATTGTTGGACGTTCTCTCATTGAACTCAAAGGTAAACGTCTTTTAACGCGTCTAAATCCCTTCTTTCTCCTCTCTGCAGTGCGCCAGTACGCTGACATCTGCCTGTTCAGTACTGCCCAGTATAAATGTCCAGTGGCCCAGCTGGAGGCAGAGTAAGTTCCGGTTGAATGTCTTCCTGCTCCCAGTAGGGAATCTAATGAATAAATAGTCAGATATTTCAGGCTTTCAAAACTTGAATGCTTCAGATTAAAATGAAAGTCCAACAATTACTGTATTCAAAACGACACAAGCATGAAGTCGTCAGCGTGACATCCATAACCTTTATCCGGAGATGAACTCACATGTTGTTTATTCATTATTTTTAGTTTGGTTGATGGAAGAACACCAAAATGATCCCATAAAGTCACATTTCTTTATTCAAGGAGGCGGAAATTCTGATCTGAAATCAGCTCGGATTAAGTGGAAATAAATGTTATGAAGATTCCTTCTGTTTAAACAAGTCAACTGGCTTTTTGTTTACTGTTGTAATAAACTGGTTTTCTTTCTATTTTAACTCTGGTTTCAACCGGTTTAACTCGGCGTAAAGTAAATTAATAGTGGTTTCAACCAAAAACCCTCTAGAAACTGAATGAACATTGAAATAGGATCAACAGTAAGTTTAGCTATGACTGATCTGATGTCGGTCTGCTAAGAGGACGGGGTTTAACTGGCAGCATTGTTTCCCTAGCGACCAGGTGTCGTCTAGCTCCACCTTCTGCAAGGTGTACACTCTGACCCCAACGCTCGACAAGAACAGAGAGAAGAGAGGACTCGCTCTGGACGGCAAGCTGAAGCATGAAGACACCAACCTGGCCTCCTCCACCATGTAAGACACACAGACACACACACACACACAGCGTAGAGGAGTTACACAGGTGTGTCTCTGCAGTCACATGACCACTGCGCTCTGTTGTGTGTTTCAGTGTGAAGGACGTCACCAACAAGGAGGTTCTGGGGATCCTGGTTTCATACAGAGTCAAAGTCAAGCTGGTGGTCTCACGTGGAGGGTAAGACACGCCCTGATGACATCACTTCCTGTCCTCTGACTCTGCTGACCTCTCCTTTTATCCTTCAGCGTGTCAATAAATCAGTTTAAGTTATATTTTAAGCTCCTTTTCCTCCATATAAACATGTTTTTGATGACAGGTAAATTTATCCAATCAAATGGCGTCATGTGTCATCACACCTGTTTGCTCGCAGCTTTTAGCAGCACCAGCAGGAATGTGGTTGAATTTATTCCTTCTTAAACTGAGGGCCAACAGTCCAACCAATGAGAGTTGTGGTTTTTGGGTCACATGACCAGAGATGAAGACCTTCAAACTGCCTCCAGTGCTTCATCTTCTGCTTCAGACCTCTACTGAATGCAGAAGCAGCTGGCGGCTTTTGTGGGGGTGCTGGGCTTGTGCTAGCCATTCGCCACTTGGCCATAGGCGAAGTAAATTCCAGAGTGACGACAAGGTTTTTAGCCTGTGTAGCCACAGTGGCGTTCTTATTTTTAGGAAAAAAAGGCTAAAACTTATAACTATTTTGGACTCGTACGAAAACAATACGAAAACAAACTTTTTCTCTCGCTAGGCGGCGCGCATTTTCTTCATCTTCTTCTTCTTCGTCTCCTTCGTATTCTTCTCCATCGGCGCGCATGCCAAAGGAAATGTGAAGATAGTCAGACAAAATATTACTCAATGTCGACTTGTAAGCTTTACTTCCTATTACAGCAAGCCGCTGTCTTGGACACAGAATGTGGCTTTTTGTGGCTTACTCAATTTGTTTACACTGAGCCACAGTGGCTTAGTCATACTAGCTCCTGATGCAAGCCCAGGGGTGGGCAAGTTAAGAGCAGGGCATCAGGGCATCCATGTCTGTTAGGACCTTTAGCCTCTGATAAACAAGTGACTCTTATTTGCCCCCTGCCGCCAGGGAAATTTGCATAAATGAATGTCACATGACCCAACCACATGTTTCCAGTTATAAAATGGTCTGACCTACATTTTAATTAACAACCAGCTTCCAAAATAGAAAAAAAAAAATTTACATCTTAGATCAGGTCAAACATGTTTTAATCCAGTTGTTAAAGATGAAAACAGACGAGTTTGAATCAGACTGTTGCTGTTTGAGCAGCTTCACACTGTTGTTTTTCAGAGACGTGTCGGTCGAGCTGCCCTTCATCTTAATGCATCCCAAACCCGTGGAGCCGCCCGTGTCCCGCCCACAGTCAGGTGACCTCACACGTGACATCGTAACCAACATCCAAACCTTAATGATCTGGGTCCATCTGGCTTCTGCATAGAACCTGTTTCCATTGAAACTACAGTATGCTAATGTGTGTGTGTGTGTTACAGCTGTGCCAGAGATGGACCCCCCCATCGACACCAACTTGATAGAATTTGACACAAAGTAAGCATCAAGTCTTTTATTTATAAAATACTTTTTGTAGAGCTTCTGAATCCGTTGGTTTTGGAACAAACTGGACCGAAGAACAAAACTGTTTTTTAGAAGAACTCGTGATGCAAAAATGAAAAGAAAACCTTTTTTTTTTTTTTTTGACATTTGGTTGACTGTTCCTCTCCGCCTGTCTGTCCCACAGCAGCATCTCCCAGGACGACGATTTCGTGTTCGAGGACTTCGCCCGCTTACGGCTCAAAGGCGCCGTGGACGACAAGGACGAGGACTGCTAGGAGCCCGCCAACACCTTCATACGCTCGCTTTGAAACCACCACACGCACACACACACACACACACACACACACACACACACACATAAACACACACTCTTTCTCTTCACGTTGCATTCCCCGGTGGGGGGGACGGATGTGGGCTTGTTGGGACGGAGGCCTCTCAGGGGCGTCGGTGGTTCTTCCTCTCTCGCTTCAGCCATTCGTCTGTCTTCTGTTTCCTTTCGCTGATGGTTGTAACGTTCAAGCGGCCGCGGGACAGACGGCGGCGGTGGCGTGGGTTCGAGCATCTGCTGTTTGTTCTTTTCTGTACTGTCAGGAATGGGCGGAGCTTGTGAGGTTAACGGAATGATCGGCTGAGAAATAAACGATGTAGGAAGTTGCAGCAGCGTTTCTTCTTCTACTTTAGATTTTAAAAACAGAACATCTATATTTGAAACGAAGTAAATCAGGTTTGTGCTTTTCTTCAGGCGACGCTGTAGGTTTTTAAATCACAGCTGGAGGGGAGACAACAACAACAACAACAACAACACACTGTCACAACAGTCCTACACAAACGACTGTGTTCAGTTTCACCAGCATCCTCCGTCATCACGCCCTGAACCTGTCGGTCTGTCGTTTGCTCGTCGTGTCATCGCGTTCAGTACTTATTGTTTAATCTCAAATGATTTTCATTTAAAGTCGAGCGTATCGCTGTATTTCACAACATCTGACGTAAATGGAAGAGTCCCGGGATGTTAAGTCATCTCGTCGTTGAACTTTTTGTCCCCTGAAAAGCCCAAAAAAGCCGTTTCCTAAAATAATATCCGTCTGATGGGTCAAAATGAGTTTGTGGGCTTCAGGAAAAATCAGGAATGACCAAAGAGAAGAGTTTGGTGATGGAACTGTTATAAGGAAAAATGTCAGAAATATTTAGAAAACCTCTGAAATATTCTAGATTAAAGAAAAAGGTTTTTACAGATTGATTTGAGACCATTTGGTTCTGTTGTTCAGACACTGATCAGTCTGTTTATGCCAATGTTGCTATTGGATCACATGACCTTTAACCTGCTGCTATATTTGATCAGAGCCGTCATCCAAACCAAATCGGACATGACCTCCTTTTTAAAAGGGAAAGTTTCTGTTGTCGTGACCCGGCTGCTGTTGGGCACAGAGGAATAAGCTACACGAAGATTTCTTGTTGGGTTTGAATCTAGAATATCACCAGACTTTTCTCTGCGGGGGTTTAAAACGTGTCCAAAGGTCTGCAGAGCTTCCCTGACAGAATCAAAGGCGCTGACGTGTCGGTGGAAACATCACCGTCTTTACAGTTTCAAAGCAATGAGCACAATCTGGGTTTGACCATGACCTGGTTTAAGCTGGTCTGGTTTCTGCTGATTTCAACCCAATGCTGCACCCCCCCCCCTTCCCAAAAAGGTTGCCATTAATAGGCTAAAGGGAAATACTGCTGTTTTTTGTCTTTTATCATCACCTCTCACCCAGAGAAATGCAGGATTTATTATCTTGGGATCAAACTGCATCCTTAGGATCTCCTGCTGCCCAGTAAACTCGAGCCAATCAGAATCCAGCTCTTAAACGCCCGTTCCTGTGTGTCGTGGCCAAAAGGATCTTTAGAAATAACCACGCAAGCTTCACTTTTGTCACTTAAAGTAAGGAAGAACCGACTCAATATAAGGGAAAAAATTAAAAACGACTAATTCTATTGTTACTGTTCACTGTTGTTCGGATCGTCTCTTACGGATGTTTGATAGTTTAATCACTTCAAATTTTGTTAATGCTGTATAATTTAGTTTTACTCAACTCCACATAATTTCAAATGCAATGATTTTATGATGTTAATCCTTTAATTCAGCCCTAATTGTTAAGGTGCCCTGAATCCGGCCTGACAGGCGGAGACGTTAAACGAGGACATAAGACTGAAATCCTTCGGAACAACAAAAGTGTTGCCGCTTTTATTGATTTCTGGAAGGGGGGGGGGTCAAACTTTGATCGATGAAACGATCGGTCGTATGTGTTCGGTTATTATTGACATTATTTGTTAATGTCTGGCCTTAAATTTCATAAAATTAACTTTATAATGAGATATTTTTGATTAAAATGTATTCACTGAAGGACTTTTCTTTCTTGTAGACTTACATTATCCTCTTTGCACTTAAAATGATAATTTTACACTCAAAATACTTGCGTCACTGGGGTTCAGGTTTTGGTCAGTTCTTTATGGTCGATAAGAGATTTAAAAAAGATTAAAGATTGCAGTGTCACAAAAACCTTCGAGGCCAATGAAAACTAATGAGACGTGATTAAAATAAATCAAATGGCACCAGTGTTTCCCTTCAGATCCACGTGAAACTCCTCGTTATTATCCTCCAACGTCCATTTTAAACCTTATTTGAATCTCCCTGCGCTCCTCCATCGCCTTCAAATCATCATTCATTCATTTTCCCCTCAAAGCTGCACAGATTAACATTTCACGACACGAGAGCACCGCACTTTCACCGACAAAACCAACCCACAGAACTGTAGACATCATTTCTGTCGTTTATTTCAGGAGATGAGGAAGAAAGTTGATCTTTTTTTTTTTTTTTGCTGCGTGGCCAATTTTCAAAGTTGTGCTTTTGTGTTTGGCTTCACACAAACCAACAAACTTTTTTTGTAAAAACTGCCAACCCCCCCCCCCTCCTTACTTCGCTCATTGAAGCTGCGACCGTCACCCAGAAGGGAAGAAGCATGTTTTTAATTTTAATTTTATTTTTCGAGCAGTGCTGTGAATCGTACGAGCTGTGATTCTGTCCTTATTTTGTCGTGCATATGTGGGGTAACTTTGCTAAGTGTGAAAATATTTTGACAAGTGCCACGCCCCGGCCTGTGCGATGCTTACCATGTCTAAAAAACAGGAAATGATTTCTGCTGGTTGACGAACACCAGAAAAGATAGAATTATGATTATGCTTCTGATTATTATTATTATGGTGACTATTATTCTACTGTATCTTCATTGCGACCATGATTATTCTCATAATCATTTTAAGAGTCTATTGTTTTGCCATGTATTTTTTAATTTGAGATTTTTATTTTAGTTTTCTTTTTATTATTAAAGGCAAAATGAACTAACAGATCCTGTTTCTTGTGTGGTTTATGTTTAAACATGAAGGTCTGAAAGTAAAACATCCAGTCTTTGAAATAGTCTAAATTTAAACTTAAGTCAATCAGAAAAGCTTCATGCGATGACACATTTTTGACAGTTTCAGACAGGAAAAGATTCAAATTGATCAACTCGGCAGTTAATGCCTTCTGGGAACTACATGCGAATAACGAATTCCGCAATATAGCGACAAACTATTTAAATTATGGTAAACAGTAATAGTAAATATTAACATTTATGACCCTGCCCATACTTATATTAATCCACCTATTACCTTTTCCCACACTCTTATCAACTGTTTAAAGCACTTCTGTGTCTCACGTATGTCTGGATGCCATCAGCCAATAGAATGCGAGTACGGTATCACATGACTACTAAAAATCTGCAATGAGGTGAAGTCGCTAGTGTTAATGCGCGAGGGCCCGCTGTACATCGCTAGATTTCTGGTGGACTATTTAAAGGATCAGCACAATAAGCCGACTTACTTTTGTGCAGTTTATTGTGAGTTGGTGAAAATCACAGCTGTTCTTTTTCTGTTCCAGTTCTAACAAGAATTTTGAGACCTAGTAAACTGGTGATACTGGTTAACAGCCAGTGTGAACAGGTCAAACAAATGTTCTACAAAACGGTCAAGTTCTTGATGATTCAGGATCACATTCTGATGACAACGGGGGTGGGGTAATTTTCCTTTAACAAAAAAAACCATTGAAATGCGTTGTCATAAATTGTCGTAGTCGTCGTCGTCTTCATGCTTCCTCTTCAGCGACTCCCCGCTGGAGTTTTGTGAGACCATGTTGGTGGTGATGAGGATGTTCTTGGAGCTGATCAGAGACGGGTTGATGAGGACGTTGGAGACAGCAGGCGTGGACGGCGTGACTGTCAGGAGGAGAGGAAGTGTGAGGGTTAATCTAAGCGGTTGAACGTTTGTATCAGACTGGATCCAGTCAAAGATTCTTACTGGTTTTAGTGGTGGTGGCCGTCTGAGAGGGCGGTGGGATCTGAACAGTGAACCTCTGACCCGTCAAAGACACCGGAGTTCCGACCTTCGTGGTGACGGACTGGACTGACGGCGTTCCTGGAAAGAAGACTCGGGTCAGAACACTAAAACATTGTTTTAAATCATAATCTTTCTAACGGCCTTTCTCGCATAAAGGAAGCGCTTCTACCTCACGTGACAAACTAACCTAGGGTGGGTGTGCTCGGTCTGCTGGAGACGGCGCCAACACTGAGGCGAGGCACCGATATCCTGCTGGAAGACGACATCACCTGGGAGGAAGAGAATTTGTTGTGAGACCAGAAGAAATAAAATCGATACGAACTGGAAGTGAAAGGCAAAGATTTTTTACCTTCTTCGGTACAGACTTGAGTTTGTAGTTTGGTGCTGTCAGACAGTAGCGGTCCGGAGGGAGTCGGGGTCCAGTGTACGGCTTGATCAGTGGGAGGGGAGTCTGGTTCTTCTGCCTTGCAACCTCTAGAAGGAACTGAGTCCAAAGAAACTAACCTTCATAAAGACAGCTGGGCTCTCAGATCCTCAGTTCATTCTGATTATCAATATTTTACAGTTGGCCTCAATATGTAATGATTTTCATAAGGAAAATTCAAGCTTGAAAGGCACAAACCGCTCCAGAAAACAATCAAAATGAGTAAAGAGGTTGTTTGAGAGCAGTGGCTTACATCGCGCGGCGGCGGCGACGTGAACGACTGGTCCATGCGGCACTGGATGGCCAGTTTGATGTCATCGGCGTCAACGGTGGACTTTTTAGCGTGTGTGGCGTAGATTTTGGCGTCCTCAATGATGGTGGTCACATATCCTGTGAACAGAGTGAAACCTCAAAGGTTACAACAAGGACAACAAAAAGAAGCCGATTCTGGTTCCAAAATGAAACTATCATGGGGATTCAGAGAATAAAATATAATTTAAGTCATAGCAACAGAAACAATGATGATAACTCACTGTATGTGAACTCCAGCATCTGGTTGATGACTCTGGGCTCATACTCAGTGATCCCCATGTCCTTCAGGATCTGGATCATCACCTGTCACAGACACAATCCATCAACAGCCGGAAACATAGCGAACCCTAATAATCAAACTGAACACAAACTTGTACACACACATTAATATCCCGCTGTCAATCTTCCAGTTACACTACTACAAATGGAATACAGGTCACGTAAACAGCACATGCTGGTCAACTACATGTGGTTGAATGAATGAAAGCTGGAGCCACATGGGAGGTAAATGCAGTAATGACCAAACACGCAAATTTCATGTGAAATGTCAGGATTAATAGCACTGAAACTTTCTTTTTGACTGCTAAAAAGTCAACTTTTTTCTATTTGGGAACCGAACAACTTCGATAAGCTGCACTCTGTTTTTAACTTTCTAGGGGGAGATCAAGTTTCTCCTATTTACAGTCAAAGCCTTTCGAAAATTCCTAAAACAACGACTCAGCAGATTAAACCAGGTGAGGTGTCTCATGTTAATGATGCCCATTAGTAAACAAAGGCTCCGTGAAACTTGCATTCAATGACCTTTGACACCCCGTGACACCCCCATCAACCACTGTAGGAACCAGATGAGTTTCGACTATGGTCGTTAGAATATGAATGGGAATGTCCAGTGGATTGGCCTAAACACCTTTGGATGACGTGTTGGATAATGAAACTGATTTGGATTCTGTTAAGCCTTGGAGGACTTATGTACTCAAATGAATGCCCTCCTTTCATCTGCTTTATATCAAGAATATCAACAATCGAATACACGCATGCTTGGACAATTATTGCCAATTTAATATCCATATAACGTCGGCTTGTGGAAGATCTCATTCCCTGTTAGAGGAGATAGTTGGAATATATCTCACCGTCGGCAAATAACGAGTTAAGTAAACGTTTGTCGTCGCTTAACTGTGTTTAACTTGATTTTACCGCATCACATGCAGCTCAAGTAACCACTAATGATAAGAGAATTTGAGTCTGGCATTAATTTCCCGGACAAATTTCAAAAAAATCGGGCGAAACAAGCACAACTAACTCCTGTTTACACTCCAGCAAGTCTCCCCCGCTACCGGCTAAGCTAACTGGCTACTGCCGCCTGTATTGTGATTCAAAGCTAAGGTTAGCCGAGAAGCTATCGACCGATTGTAGCTTTAGAGAAATGAACATAAACCTCCTCGGTTCTTGATGTAACTGGTGAAAATTATTTTTAAAGGAAAAATAGACTCTGAGAACTCACGGTGAAAAACTTATTAAAACCCTCATCTTTAGTTACGTTACCTGAGCATCTTTCGGAATGGTTTTAGGAGCAGACATTTTGTTTACAACAGCAACGCCTTCGACTCTTCTTCTACTCTAATTCCTTGCTCCGATTCTTCTTCTACTACTCTATTCCTTGCTCTGAATCTTCTTCGACTGTTGGTCAGGGTGAGGCGACACCTTCAGGTCAAAGTGAGAACTGCCACAACCGCACAGCACGTACAGGTATCTGGATGGATTTAAACAAAAAAATAATAATTCAGGTATATATATCAAATGACCGTGAAAACTATACATGCATGGAAAATAATACCTGTTATGCGCTAGTAAAGAAACTCTTCAGAATAAACTCAATGACAAAAACTATTGATATAAATGTTGATATACAGTATTTTCGCTCTTGTTTGTTGTCAAAAACACCGATTTCCATTAAACTATAATTTTATTTAACGTTCTTTAACTTGTGATATTTCTATAAATCATCAGGGAATCATGCATGGAAACATCACGATTATTAATATTTAATTTAGTAAATGTCCTGTGTTGGGTTTGAGATCACAAAACGGTTCTAACAACAGAACGCCTGCGGGGGGCGCCACAGGGCAACGCACGTTTTTCGTCTCGTTACAGCATCCTCTTTCTCTTCTGTCGTCCTTTTTTTGTCTTTCGGAACAAGAACAGTTACAGAATAAATGAAGCATAAATTGAATAACAGATTTTGAAATACATCCAGTAACAGATGAGGGGGTTTAGGCCAGAGTTTTCCAACTCGGATTCCGGATCTCTGAAGAGTCTCCCGATAAATTGTAGGGTTGTCTAATTATTAATAGTGAAAATAAATAGGGAATTTAAATAGTTGATTGAAATATTTTCAACACATTCGCTAAAAAAATGACAAAGAAATAAAAACATTGAGGAGGAAATAACGACAACGAGTTCGTTTAATCCGCAGACCTGATAAACGGGTTAAAAAAAAACAAGGAGGAAAGAATTACGTTTTTGAAGATTGGGTGATTGTAAAAAAAAAACAAAAGAGCTTTTAAAAAATGCATTACCATATAAATTATTTAATAATAAATATGTATTACATCAAAAAGAACGAATAACAAGCAAAATTCAGATTCGCGTTTCTTTTAATCTGTTGAAACTAATTTAATTTCTTATTAGTCAAACAACCAGAAGAAAGGCTTCATTTGATAAGATCCCTATTTTTTGTCAAATTGGACTTTTGTAAAATTGTTTTTCTCTTTCTTCCACTTCTCTATCATCATGGAGAAGAATATGACCCACGCCTGTTATTGGCTCCTCGGGCTGAAGGATCGTTCACGTCTTTATCGAGTCACTTTTTGGAACTTGCTCTTCTTCCTTAATCAAAACTCTGATTCATTAAAAGCGGCTGCAGAGATTTGAACCAGGTCCTCCAGGGATGCAACCTTTACTGTCCTGTTGGGATGAAGACCTGCAGACAGAAGCCCTCTGGATCCTCTAAGTGTTCTTCAGGCGTTGAACTCAATCAACTTGCTTTATTATTTGGGTCATAATTCCTTCGATAAAGATCAAGTTATCTAAACATGATCACCAGCAGAATGAGCGACATAAAGATATTTAAAGGCAGCAGACAATTAATAAAAACTAAATGCTCAGAGGAGGTTGCAGGTTTCCAGATGACTAATGTGGACATAAGTCTTAATTTAAAGACAATGATGGGATGTAAGATTTTCCGATAGAAGTATTGACTCACATGACTCTGTTTTATCATGTTGACAGTCCAGGATGAACATTTACGGGTTATAATATGTTTCTCTCTGTAACCGCTGGCCCCACCCACCCCACTGTCAAACAGGACGTGCAGAAAGTTTGTGGTGCTTTGAATGACTCAAATCAAAGTATCTACAGCTGAAAAACATAGAATCACATAGTTCATGGAGTAAAAGTACTTCTACTGAAGTACCGGAGTACTAGGTTGGTGACGTCACTGCGAACGCTCCTGTCTGATGAGACCAAACTGCTGCTGACCTTCAAGTGACCTCCCAGTGCGTGTGTGTTTCAGATTGATAGATTTGTCTTTAAATGGATAATTGATTCCCTTTGACATCAATTGATGTAAAATGAAATTAAAATACTGTACTGTACAGAAAATTAGACACAATTTGAGCAGAAAACAAGCTACTTCATTTATTTACTTTTCTTATATTACAGATGCTTTTGTTAATTTTTGTTTGTTTGTGCGTGTATTTCCTTTGATTGGACCTATTAGTTTCATAAAAGCAAATAAAGAAAGTAAATTTAACATGAATATTTTAAAATCTGATTAGAAATGTTAACTTTTAGCTGAAACAGTTGTTAAATAATTATTTGACAACGTGAAAATAGGGTGTAGGTGGTTCTTAAATCTAAAACTGACTCCGAGGTTAATTATTCAACATTTTAAACCTCGTCTGAGGTATTAAAATAAGTCCTGTAGTTTTCATAAAGTTTGTTGGATTGGACAAGAATCTAGATTTTGTTTTGACACTGAATGAAGTGATAAAAGTTATTTCTTTCAGCTCTCTCTCAGTTCAATATTAATTTTAAAAAAAAGGGATTTTATGATTATTTTTGACCTTCAGGTCAAATGAATGAATGAATGAATGGATGAATGACCCGCCGTCTCACAGACGACACGTCCGTCCTTTTTTACTATCATTTGTCGGCTGGACTGTTCTTTGATGGCGGCCTTTGAAATGCAGAAGACCCGTCAGTTATGTTAATGACTGGGGGGGGGGTGAAAGTTTGAGGGTCAGATCGAGTAACCTGCTGCAGATTCAACTGTCCTTCTATCACAACTGATTACTGAAACATTTTCTAAAGTTCTTAGCGGTACCTGTGAGGATGAAGAAGATGGAGAGGAGCTGGGGTGAGGAAGACAGAGAGAGAGGATGATGTGAGGGAGTGGGATAGAGTGAGAGAGAGAGAGAGAGGGGGGAGAGAGAGGAGAGAGAGAGAGAGGGAGAGAGAAGGAGAGAAGGGGGAGGGAAGCAGATAAGAGCCATAAAAATGGCCATGTGACCGCAGCGGTTTTTTAACGGGCATCTGATGGAGAACCGGCACAGAGTGACAGAACAGGTGGAGGTGTGGACAGGTAGACAGAGAGAGAGGGAGAGAGAGAGAGAGAGAGAGAGAGAGGGGAGAGAGAGAGAGAGAGAGAGAGAGAGAGAGGGGGAGAGAGAGGGGGAGACAGTGCAGCTCACTCTACCTGTGGATCAGGTGCGGGAGAAGAGAGAGGGAGGCAGGCTGGAGCCGCACTATGCTGAGGGTGTCCCCTCACCTGGAAAGATGTACGTGAGCTACCTGCCCCTGGATAAGGACCCCGCCATGTACCCCCACCAGAACCCGGTGTCCCGCCACCCGGGCCTCAGCCTAAGCCCGCAGAACTTCGCGGTCCCCGCCCCGCCGCAGTACTCCGACTTCGGCTACCACCACCATCATCACAGCATCAACAACGACCTGCACCCGCCCCAGCAGGCCGGGCCGGGGGCCGGGGGCTGGAGCCCGGCTTACCCGCCTCCGCCCCCGCGGGACGAGTGGTCGTCCCATCATTACGCAGCGGCGGCGGCCGCGGCAGCGGCCGGTGGCCCCCCCGCGGCGCCCACCGTTCCCGGAGTGGTGGGGCCCACTCTGGGTTTCAGCCCCCCGGAGTTCAGCGGGCAGCCGCCCGTGCTGATGCCCTCGTCCCTCAACTCCTCGGCGGGGCAGCTGTCACCCGGATCCACGCAGAGGAGAAACTCGTACGAGTGGATACGACGCACCTCAGCGCCGCCCAGTAACCCCAGTAAGACCAGTTAGCCCGGAGTTTACTGACTTTAATGTGCTTTAACCATTTATTAAATTTGTTAATTTAATATGGTTTATTTAAAAACAACAACATGGACCTCCCTATCATCTATTTGACATTTACGCCTGATTCTGACACAGTAAATACACAACTATAATATTATTTACCATAATTAATTATTTATGAATGGATGAATAAATTCCCTTATTATTCCCTTATTAGATTGATTCTGTTAAATAATATTTATATTCATACTATTGGAGGTTTTCAAACGTCGATGATTGATAATGGGCCTGAAAATAAATTTTAGAAGTAAAATTTATGGACTGTTGTCGTTTATATACTCTAATAATAATAATAATAATAATAATAATAATAATGATATCATCATCATCAATTGCCTTTATTAAAAAATAATGACATATATTCTGTCTTGTCTTAATATTTCAACCATAAATTTCATGCTCTTGGAATTTTTTTAAAACGTTTTTTCATTTTCCCACCATGAAACTTATAACTTATATAAATAACTTATATTCTCACACCTGTTGCTACATCTGAACCCGAATAGAATAGAAATTAAAGTATGCCGACACTCAGGGGGAAACATCCCCACAGCATCTTCCTGTCTGGGATCAAACACGCGAATCCGGTTTGAAGCCTTTGTGATGTAAACGCTCTCACTGGATGTGACTCTGGGCGGCTCAGCTCCGCTTTTGTCCCCCGCTTGTCTCCGGGCGGAGTTTACCAGACGTTCCCACTTTGAAGTTCTGAGTGGGACCCGGCCTGGTTGTAACGTGGGGTCTGTGTCACGACGTGCTGTCAGAGGCGGAAGAACACTGATGTAAAAAGGTCCTGCAGACAATTTCTACAAAAGTAATCTGTAAATGTGTTTAAAGGAATAAATTAAAGTTCAGGATCCATCATCACCGCCGGCTGGTGGCTCATAAATGGAGTTTTTAGTGCGTGTAAAGCAGGAAACAACGAGGAAGTTTCCTCCAAACAACTGAAGCAGATGGAAACTTGTTTTATCCAATACGCAACAATATGAAAATAAACGCAAATATGACGTCATACAACTAATGAGATGCAATTCCGACTGTCCAAAACCCCGAGGACCTTGGCTGGTTTAATTTAATTTTTCATTTATGCTTAAATTTAGCCCCTAAGATAACAACATCAGTTAGAAGTTCTTTCTCTGCTTCAGTAGTAAAATAAAGTATTTTACTTATGGGATCACTATAGGACTGAATGTCATCTCACATGGACCTGATTTATGACAGTTTTAATGATAAACTGAGAAACCTTACACTGCTTTAAACACCTCTTTTCAGCAATTTAAAAAAAATCAGATAGTTGATGAATAAAAAAAATGAGAGGAAAGAACGCCAGACAGGAAGTGAATGAAATGTTGTACTATGAAACGTAAAAAGCTCTCAAATACATATAATTAGGTATAAATAAGAACTCAGGAAAACAGAAATGAATCCACAGCTGAAATTTGTCGCCATTAGAACGGAATGGAAAATAGAAATTTGAAGATTTACCAACAAACTTGACTGCTGAAGTCTGATGAAAAGATTTAGTTTCAATTTGTCGGAATGAAACAGAAAATGTTAAATAAGAGCTGAGATTCCAGCTGAAATCTGTGTTTAATTCAGTTTATTTTAAATATTTCCCAACAGAAATCAGCTTTTAAACCAACCTTTGTGATTAGACTTACACTCACCTGGTTTATTCTAAAATTTTATATCACGATTCAGTAATAAAGTAATTATTTCAGGGATTTCAAAGAACATTTCAAGGTGATTTTATGCATAAAGGCGTTTAATTCTGCACAGCGTTTTATCTGTTGTTACCTTGAGAATCTGGACTTTGACAAGTTTACTTGCTGCCAAGTCAGACGACTTTCAGGAAGAACATTTTCTTCTTTCTTTCTTCTTGGAAAATTTTACTCAAAGAATTTTTCAACTAACGGGAAGGAAAGCCGGAAAATGACCGGCTTATTTTTAAATAACAGTTCATTCTGTCAATCATTACTGTAATTTCACTATACATCAGGAACGTATGTGTCTAAAAGTGAGTCAGTCGACCAGGTGACCTAGCAATCTGAATCTGTAAAACATAATTCTAATATTTTTCAGGCTGTTGGTGATTCATATTAACATTTATGTTAGACAAGTGGTTTTGGAAATATTGATTTTCTTCCTGAAATAGAAGAAAAGGTCAAGTGGCTTTCAAAGAATGTTTCAGTTGTGCAGATTCTGAAAAAAAATGTAAATACAAGGAAATATTGGAAAAATAGAATGTTATTCATTGGTATTTATAAGTTTTTTAATCACACTGTTTTTTTATTTACGCACTAGAGAGGACAAAGTGGGTTTTTTTTCTTTTATGGAGATACTGTGCTTTGACTTTGCAGTATATTAAACAATTTATTCTACTTTTCATGTCTTTTCTAATGGATGCTAAAGTTGATAGAGCTGCATTGTGATGACTTTACTGCTGCTATAAACACCCCTGTAGTGCAAGTGTGACACTGACTGTGTGACGGCGGAGTTCAGGATTCAATGTTGGAAAAAGTCATGGATGAAGCATCTGAAGGGAGCTTGTTGGCTGTTGTTGGCTTAGCATAGCTTTAAAACAGTAAAAGAGTTAAAGAAAAAACATTTGAAGTCAATTTTAAGTGTGTGTGTGTGTGTGTGTGTGTGTGTGTGTGTGTGTGTGTGTGTGTGTGTGTGTGTGTGTTGTGTGTGTTTTGAGTGTGTAACTGGTGTTTTGTAAGTCCTGACCAGCGGAGCAGAAACTGGACGGTTCTCACAGATGTTCCCTCCAAACTAAAATGTTTGAGTTGTGACCCCCTCCCTACCCCGGTGACGGGCTGGAGGACAGAGTGTGTTTAAAGAAGGGAGACATCCCTGATTTAACGAGTGTGTGTTCAGTGTTAATATTGAATCTGAGCGTGTTAAAGAGAGCTGAAGGCCTTTTAATTAAGTGAAGCGACCCGTCTGGGTCGAAGCTTCCTGCTGCTGAGGGTTTGTTAAGTGATTTAAAGACAGGTTTTTAATTTGCTGATTTTTCTGTCTCACTGCATCCAGGCTGGATCAGATCTGGTTTTAACTGGTTAGTTTTGAGAAGGTACGGTGGCCTGTAGGGAGATGTTTCACCAAAATATTTTTTGAAATAATTTAGAGCAATAAATAGAGAATAAACCAGATCACAGAGTAAACTAATGAATCAAACTTCCCAATTTTACATTTAAATATCAGGTTTTCCATCACAGAAAGTGATAAACTTGATAAGGCCGTTGGGAATTTTTGTCCCATCATGCAGCCGAAGCTCAGTTGGGAATGGATTCCTGAAACTAGTGGACATGTAGAGAGATTCCCAGCTTCGACTTGAATTGGCTGCCCTTTATCTCATATTTCATTTCTCTTTGTCTCACAGACGGAAAAACGAGGACTAAAGATAAATATCGCGTGGTTTACACCGATCACCAGCGGCTGGAGCTGGAAAAAGAGTTCCACTACAGCAAATACATCACCATCAGGAGGAAGGCGGAGCTCGCCACAGCCCTCAGCCTATCAGAGAGACAGGTACGTACTTTCATTGGTCAAAATTGATGCTGATTTCCTTATAATTTAGATTACAACATTTTTTGTATTAATATTTAGCTTTTCTTTGTAAGTTAAACACATTGCTCACAAAAACAACTATTTGATGAATTGTTATGAGCGACGCTAATGTTAGCATGTAGCATTGACAGTGACTTACAGCTTCTGTTCTTCGAAAAATCATTAAGTGGGAAGAAGTTAGTTAAAAAAAGTTTGATGCTAAAGCGATTGTATTAAAAGAAGTTGACATTCTCTGAATCTTGTTAGACTGAAATCACCTCCTCGTCTTTCAGGTGAAGATCTGGTTCCAGAACCGCCGGGCAAAAGAGCGCAAAATCAACAAGAAGAAGTCCCAGCAGCCCGCCTCCTCCACGACCACACCCACCCCTCCCTCCAGCATCGGAGCAGGTGGAGCCCTCCACGGAGGCGGCGGGAGCAGTGCTGCCATGGTAACGAGCAGCAGCGGGAACAACGGGCTGGTGTCGCCTTCGTCCTTGTCACTGAACATCAAGGAGGAGTACTGAGGAAGAGGACGAAGAGGAGGAGGAGCAAAAGAGGTGTTTCACTGGACGTTGGTGTTGGGATGTAGACTCACAATCATCTCCTGCAAACTAAAAAAAAAAAACTTTTTCCACCACATCCGCCCTCTGCCCATCTTAAAGCTAATGCTTGCTAATATTTTGAGAAGGGTCGATGGGTGTGGTCATCGGCTGCAACGCCCCGCCCACCACCAGACTAGATAATTCCTATGATTAGATGTTTGTTTGCTGGGACGTTATCAGGAAGCACTCCTGAGTGCTCGGGTGAATTTTTTTTTTTTACCTCCCGACCTTTAATTCAGCTCCTGATGAACCCTCTGGTGGCTCCATCGATGAAGAATGTCCCAAAACACAAAGACAAAGTAGTGAAATTCGAGCAGGAGATTCCAAAGATATTAAATGATGTACAAGTCTTGTTGAATATTTCCATTTGATGGAATGATGAAGCATTATAACATGTCTTGGGTTGAAACATAGCAGGAGATTATGAAGAGTATTTACTGTCCAACAGTTTGGAAAAAGTTCCTTAAAGCTAGTTAAAATAAGAGATTTTCAGGGTGAATCCAGATGTTTAGCTTGATGGTTATGAATTTAAATGATCACTATATCCAATATTTTCTCAACTTATAACAGAAGTTAAAAATTTATGACAGTAGCAGAATCCACATTTATGTATGTGATGTGTTCCGAACATGTGATCAGGAACAAAAGGGATAAATCATAATTTGTTTCATGAAATGACATCACAGTTACTGTATTCATCCAGAACCACATGTAGTATTTTCCCCACTATAGGGCGCCCCTAAAAGCTTTTCATTTTCTCAAAAAACAACAATGCACCTTATAATCCAGTGTGCCTTACATATGGAAAAAGTTTTCAAATAGGCCATTCATAGGAGTTGCGCCTTATAGTCCAGAATGTACTGTACATGTTGGTGTTGCACGTAAAACAACATTCAGATCGGAGGTTTCTTTCTTGTAGGAAAAATATATTAGATTTTTACTTTCTGAACCAGGAACGCTCGAGAAACTGTACAGAACCAGGCCAGAACTGTACAGAATCAGAACACTGGCTGAAAACCAGACTGGAAAGCTGATGTTAATCCATCTCAACTGCAGCCTGAGTTTATTCAGGAGATCTGTCCACTGGGGGAAAGAGAATTTACGTCCTTCAACTAATTCAGGTGTCAAAAGTAAAAATACTGTGTGAATTATCTTCTTTATTTTTTCATGCATGAACCTGTTAAAAGTGCTCTTAATGCTGACATTCGTTGAGATGACGCTTCTTTTAAATCTGTGGTGGATTTATCTATAGCAGATCAAACAGACAAATTATAAGTGAAGTATTTCAAGTCAATCTGTTCGCAGTAATTTCCTTCTGTGTTTAAATGCTGTTCTGCTTTGTATTTATTTTTGTGCTTTCAATGGGCTGAGAAAATGATCTGAAGCTAAGCTATGCTAACTATTCTGTAAATACACCAACATTAGCAGCTAAAACAACATCAGACGTAAAATGTGGTACTGGGAAACACCCGGAGCTCCTGGCTGAATCTGGTTTGTTCTGTTTTGTGCTACATTATGATTATGATTTCATCACATATATATTTTCAAGTATATAAAACAATTCAAGAAGCTTCAGCTTTGAAATATGATTTTAATTCAAAGTTGTTAAAATATGTAAATCTGGTTGACATGTTCATGTTCAGAACTGATAAATGAACAATTACAGTAATAAACGGACAGGAGAATTTAACCCTAAACTTTTATATGTTTTAATGGAAAGAAGCCACCAGGAGGACTAACATCTGTCATATTTTAAGTTCCAATATTTTATCAACATCATGATTGTTATTAGATACAGAAATATGGAAGAATATCACGATAAAATATTGAATCAAAAATTATTTTAGGTATTTTTCTTAGTCACAAAAACGTTTCTAAAAGTGCTTTTATTACTATAGTGTGACCAAAATATTTTTGTTAAATGTTCATTCACCATTTGTTGTAATTGTAGACGAAGATTTGTGAAGTCAGATGTGAAAAATGTAATTAATATTTTAAGTTCAAGTCATTGGAAAATAATAAGATTTTGATATATATGCTTTACTTTAATGATAAATATTTCTTACTTTATGCATAACCAGATTGTTCATTTGTACACTCAAATAATAAATTGTCCTTTTCCATCCATCCATCCATTTTCTTGAAACAAAACGACTGTAATCGTCTCGTCTTCAGCCGCTTTTCCGTCTTGTGGGTCACAGTTGATGCTGGCGCCTGTCCAAGGTAGCAACAGGTGACAGGTGGGTTACATCCCGGATGTGTCCCCATCGCATCGTGAGGCCACATAAAAGACAAACACACACAAACGCACACAACTACGGTCAATTTGGAGTGATCAGTTCACCTAAGCTGCATGTTTTTGGAGGTGGAAGGATGCCGGAGACCCCGGCATCATTCCGGGGTCTCCCCATGTCTCCCCACAGACATGGGGAGAGCATACACTCTCTGCACAGATCAATTTAATTTTTGTGCATAAGTTCACCCCAAAGGTCACATTTCTGCAAATAAATAAAAAACCCAGTGTGATTTATAACAGGAACCACTAATTCAAAATGGAGGCAGTAGCTCAGTCCACTGGGTATTGGGGTAGGGACCGGAGGGTGGCCGGTTCAAGACCCATGTGGACCAAAGTTGTTTGGAGTGTGAACTGGCAGTGGAGAGGTGTGTGTGTGTGTGTGTTACAGATCTGTACCAGTACATATATCTGTGTGATGATTATTAGAGACAATAAAGGATTGATTTTTATTACTTTTATGTCACCATAATAAAAACCCAAATAACAGCGAGAGACTTCTGATTAAATTCACATTAATTGAATTTAATTAGTCCGTTTATGTTTATTCTGACGCATGACACGCACGCGTTCATGAAGACACACACCCACAAACCCACAACTACACAAACGTATTTCCCGTTTGATGCAGCAGTTGAGGTGCGGCGTCCAAAGGGCGAAGAGGGACGCTGGGCAAACAGAGCGTAGGATCCTGCTATCTGCCATAGCGTGTGATTTGTGTAGGTGTGTGTTTGTGTGTCTTCACCCAGACCTTTGTCCTTCTGGGACCATTCCGCCTCCACCAATAGTCCTACAGATAGAGGTGAACTCACCACTTTGAACTTGAGGCCTGAAGCAGATGTTACTTCAAACTCGTAACTATTTAAACCAGAGATAACGTATCATATTCAACGCAATCAGAACTCATTTGGTTCATACGTTTGTGTCTTGAAACCACTTTCTATAAAAAAAAAAAAAAAGAAAGTTAGGAATGCATTTACATTAGCACAGCCGGTAGCGCTCAAGGCGCTAAACTCCTCTACCATGCAGCTAGCAGAATTAGCTGTTTCTGCCTGGACTGGGAGAATTCCATTAAACATAGTTAGACCACAAATAGTGCAACCTCCCAAAACAGTAGAGCTAATTTATTAGGGAACTGAGGTAACTAGCTGATTTCTGTTGTGGGTAGCAACGGTTAGCAGTTATTGAAACTTTCCGTAATAGACTGAAATCAATTATCACTAAAGACTTTTCTTTGTAGGGAAAAAAATGTGTGTGAACATGAACTAAAAGTGGTCCGGGGGTTGATCCTTGGGGGACACCACGCGTAATGTTGGTTCCCTGTGATTCACATTAAAGCTGATATTTTTGTCTGTGATGTGAAACTGAGGAGCAGAGAGGAGGTGATAAAACATAAACACTAAAAGTATTGACGTATATCTGCTGTTTACCCCGCAATGGTGTGGAAGATAAGATGTAAGCCGTCATCATATTCTGTTAGAGTTGCATAATCATCAACAGATAGTAAACACTCCCATTTTGATTCATGGTTGATTAGCTGCAATCCATACAAATCAGAAAAGTGGCACGGTGCCCAAAAGTCATAAAGTAGGATAAAACCAGGACGTGAACTAAAAGCACCTCGGTGCAGGGAATAAAATGCTTTTGTGTACATTAACCTTAAATAAAAGGAGTTTGAACATTTCAGCCTCTGGCTGGAGTCAGGATTCACCACAGACTTACTGTTCTCTTTTCTCTCTGCCTTCCTTTTTCAAACATTTAGAAGCGTTCCTTCCGTCCAGCAACGGAGACTAAAAAGTAAAAATAAATCTTTTACCTGTTACTCAGCACAATAGAAATGTTTGGGGTTTTTTTTTATTTCTTATGGCAGGTTTAAACTTTCCATCCAGTCTAAAATACTTCTGCAAAACAGATTAGATTAAATTTCTATCCATCAGGTTTATATTTAGTCTACGCTTTAATCCTGATGGACTCCGATTGAAACCAGGGATTGAAATTTATCTGTGGATCCACGTTGTGAGTAGCAACGGCTGTGCTCGGATCTCATTTTTGGGTAAACAGAGCGTAATGAGAGCAGAGCTGCTCGGTCTTGGCCTCTTCACCATCATAAAGTTTATGGAGGGTGAATGCAGTAAAAATGGTTTCACCACAGAGACACAGACATGTTTGCTGAGGAGGCGTGACCAGCGGTGGACCGTGGCCTGACGATCCACCGGCGGGGCTTGGATGGGGAGATACAGGTGGGTCTACCCGGTTTATGAGCTGGTCTGAGCTCCACGGGGAATCCTGTCCTCCACCGTCAGCAGTTTTCTGACGGACTGGTCTGGCCACCAATAAACAACCAGATTCAGTGACACAGAATTCACAACACATATAAAATCAACATTTATGTAGTTCTTAATATCTGGTGAATCTCAGAATTATCATCCTTTTATGTCATAAAGTTGTCATTCCGGTATCGTTGTCAGTTTGTTTGATCAGTCTTTCCTCGAAACGACGCCGAGCAGAGACTCCAAACACTGATGACATCATGAGGACACGACAGGACGACGGCCATTTCAGGAGATCGTTCATCTCTGCAAAAGAAAATGGTTGACACCACAACACTGCAACAACAAGACAACACACAAAACTCTCGGATCTCAGGCAATCAATGAAGTTACACCTTTATAAAACGGTCGTGTAAAGTATTTGAGACTGTATTTGTTGTTAATGTTTGGATGTTTATGTGTGACGTCACACTGGAGGCCTCCGTTACGTTACAGTCTGAGATGTTTACAGCATCATCTCTGTAAACAGCCCATAATTAAAGCAAATAAAAGGAAAAGGCAACAAAGTGAGCAAATAACTCTCACCTCTCGCTGGCGTCCATAAACACCCGGGGCATCAGCAGCAACTCGTCCAGACTTATACAGCCGCATGTTTATGGGCCATTTTACCATAAACTTTCATTTACAATATACTTACTGCCCCTAATACGCCCCCGAATTGGCCACATTGATTGTGGATAAACAGTGGAGTTGTAAAGACGTAGTGCTGGAACAGTAGTACGCTGTAAAGAACAGATAGGAGTGAAGACACGACGGGGACTACTGGTATTCCCCCAAAAGAGCCGCCGCTGATGATGTCACTGATGCTGCGGAAAGCTGCACAGAGCTATCAACACAGACAAATATGGAATCCTGAATGTTTTGGATTTCTATTGTGTTTTCATTTATTATGTTACAATAAGTTCATATTTAAAGCATAGTATAAAATATCCAATTGAGAATTTCAGAAAATATATGAAAGAAATGGAAATTTTTTGTAATTTTTAAATTGGAATTACAGACAAAAAAATGGTAAACGACATAAAAAAATTACAATATAAAATTTAAATAATTCATTAGACTCCAAATAATATTAATACAATGATATTATTTCTATTTTATAGCATTTGTTAGTGTGATAATACAAGTGTAACAATGAAAACATAAATAATTTAAAAAATAACTGTGGAAAACACAAAAAATAATTTACACTTGAAAAAGCATCCTTCATATGAATATTTATTTATTTGTTTGTTTGTTTCTTCATTTATTTATTAGTTACAATGATTACAATTTTGAAATCATTTATACAAACTATATTACAGTTAAACAAAAATAAACTGACATTAATTGCATGAAATCAATTAAAACATGAGATATTGTGCAGGTTTTGTTTTCACAATACAAACAAAGAGTTTTATGAACAGCTGATTGTCGTCTATCAGTCAGACTGATTGTTGTCTCCAATTACAGCTCATCATACAGTAAACGGCTAGAGCCCCATTAACCTACATCGGATAGACCACGCACACACACACACACGCACACACACACACACACACACACACATACACAAACAGCTATTGTTTTACTGCTGTTAATGCAAGTCTATCAATAGATTTATTGATCCACCATCACAGATCTCATTTTCTGCGTTGCATCATTGTTAAAGGCCTCTTCCACGGGCAGCACGTAGGGCCAGTGTGTGATAGCATATGTTTGTTTGTTTCTTTATATGGACGATAGTAACTGTACGGATTTCTGTCTAGATCGCCATGACAACATCTGTATTTTTCTTTACCAATGTATTACCCCCCCCAAAAAACAAAACAAAAACAACAACTTTGAACATTTTCAGTTTTGTTTTTCAGGAAACAAATATTCGGAGTTTGGTTCCTCAGTTGCCATGGAGACGAGGTCAGTCGAATGAACGAATGAATATTCAGTGAAACGAACCAAACAGGAACCACAGTGAAACCGACTCTAAATGTAAACCCATAATCCGCTGATTCTCTCTGAAACGCAACACGGTTTTCTGTCACAACAGGTGTTGATCAGAGGGTATCCGGTACATTATTGATCCAATAATCAGTTCAACAGAATGAATGTGATGCAACCAATTTGAGTCACATTCAGTTTCTTTCTGACCTTTTTCTGCCTGAAGTTTATAAAAGCAGGTTTAACGGCAGGCAGTTTGTGTGTGTGTGTGTGTGTGTGTGTGTGTGTGTGTGTGTGTGTGTGTGTGTGTGTGTGTGTGTGTGTGTGTGTGTGTGTGTGTGTGTGTGTGTGTGTGTGTGTGTGTGTGTGTGTGTGTGTGTGTGTGTGTGTGTGTCTGTGTGTGTGTGTGTGTGTGTGTGTGTGTGTGTGTGCGTGTGTGTGTGTGTGTGTGTGTGTGTGTGTGCACGTCTGTGTATCTGCCTGACCTTTCCCCCCTCATTAACCTTTGTCCTGGTGATAGCGTTGAGGTTTCAACACATTGCAGAACTCTGATTCCTCTCCAAGTTCATGTTTAGCAGCAGCAGAAACAGCGACCGACTCCTCTTCGTTTCCCTTCCTGTAGAATCACAACACATAGAGCTGCACACGCGTCCTCAAACGCATCGCCGTGTGATTATTCGACAGAATCTTCATCCTCCTTTACTTTAAACATGATTGAAAGAATGTCACTTGATTTCTTCTCTTTATTACTGAAACTCTAGTTTCTTTAATTCTTTAAAATATTCAATTTGACATATTTTGTGAAGCCCAAACCAATCTTGCGCTTCTAATCATTTCATCTCTTTCTTTCTCTCTGAGCCGGAAAGCTATTAAATGCGGTCAATAGTTAACCAATGAAAATATAGAAGGAAGTCACAGCACGCCATCGCCTCAGTTATCATTTTATGTGATACTCCGTCCTCATTATGACCCCAATCAGGTCACGGTTTTATGTCACAGAGCTGCACACAAAAGAAAAAAATCAGTTTAAATTAAGTAGAAGAGATTTTGTTTCGGTTCCTCTTTTATGACACGTTGGCCCGTTTACATTTTTGTGTCTTGCATAAATTCGTCGTTGACAAGGCAACAACAGAATGGCCTGACATAAGGCTTTATGAGGATAACAGCTACTGTAGTTTGCATTTCATGCAAGTTGTTGTTGAACTTTTCAGACACACGCCACAAGTCAGGAACTAAACTCTCTAGAGTCTGCATTATAACACAAACCAGAGTCTGACTTTGTTGTTTTGTTGTAGTTCTTTCCTTGTCTGTAAGTAAATCCTAAAACATCATCAGTTTTAGAGGAGCTACACTTTGTCAGATGTTGTGTTGGTGCTTTCAGAAGCTTTTGATCTCACTCAAAATGCACCAAACCCTTCCTACCTTGGATACATTACTGATTATCATAGACATTAAATCAAAGGCTAGTGAAGACAGTGGTAGTGGTGACCAACTCTGATGACAACTCTGACTCTGACCTACAATGACTCCCCCTTCCTTCTCTTCTTCCTTCCTTAAATTTCCCAGTTTAGGATAAATAAAGTATATCTACCTGTCCATCTATCTTTGCTCTAAAGGTAAGCTACATGCTACATGCTACAGTGGATCGTCAACATCAGTAGCTGACTCTGGTTGTTGTTGTTGGATGTGCTTAACATACTGTTCGAGAGTCTCTTGAAGTGTTTTATTCTTCTTTCCCTCAAGGGTTAAATTATAAGGAGCAAAAATTTACCGTAAACTAATCTGAATTCAAAGCAATCGTGTGAATCACTCATAATGCTCAGCAGTAGATATTGGAACTATATGTGTGTATTTTAATATGTTATATGCTTTCATTCTTACTTATTGTCCAGTAACATGATGTGTGTTTTTAAACAGTTTTCTAGTGATTTTACGAGTTCATTATTTTTGGCAGGCAGACAGTGTTATATGTCATCTTCAGCCTTAATTTCCAATGCATTGTGGGTAAAGGGGGTTGCTACGGGTTAATAATATATTGCATGTTTTTATTTTGATTTATTGTACTGTAACATGATATTATGTGCTTTTAATGGTTTTCTAGTGATTTTAAGAGTCAATATTTTGGGTGGACAGACGTAAAATTGAGTGAAATTATGTAAACCTGATATTTATTTTTATGCGGACTTTTTTGAAAACCATATAATAAAGAATGAATTAAATCTTATCAACCTGTACCCGCGTTTAATTTTATTATGTGTTGTTTTTATGTCCTGTAATTGTTTCTGATAAGTCTTAAGGGAATAGTACTTATATATTTAGAGTATTAATGGCATTTACATGATCTCAAATGACAATTATAGATTGAAATTGAATAAATAACACCTAACAAGCATTTCAACTTATGAACAACGTCTCGGACTGAATCGTGTTCGTACGTTGAGGACAACCTGCCCGCATCTGAGGAACATTTTTGCACAATCTTTACATTCAATGATCTGAACATCACTCAAGAAGAACCTCTTTAAATAACTTTGATTATCTTATGTCAACATGACATAAACTCCGACGCTCACGTTCGATGCGTTTAAGTAACCGATCCCAGAGCACACACACACACACACACACACAGACACACACACACATACACACGTGTATATGAAAGCAGCCGCCACTAAGTCGGTCTATGAGGCTCCAGAGGTTTGAGGTTGTGTTTGCCTGAGTCGTTTGCTGTAATCTGATTGTGCGTCACTGTTTACCCTGTAATAATCTAATAATTTGACCCTTCACACAAGCAGATCAGTGACACTTTAACAACCTTATTAACCTGGATCTTACATCACTCCCGCGGTCGCTAAGGGTCTAAGGTCACGACCTAGAGACGACCGAGGTTTAGTCACACCTCTGAGCCTCTGAGCAAGGTAGAAATGCTAATTCTCCTAAAGCATGCTAATGGCGGGAGAAGCCAGCCCGTCTGTTTCTGGCCATTGTTTACCCAGACTGCACCTGTGAATTCTGACACCAGGATGGTTTGAAGGAGACAGAACAGGAAGAGGAAAACAACAGAGGAAGAAACAAGAAAGACAAAAGATACCAAACGTTTAACCTCACTGTTACATTAGTTTATAGCTAACACTCATTCCTCCCAGGGAGGCCTACCAATTATTTTATCCACCTTCGCTCTGTGTAAATGAGAAAAACGGCAATAAAACTTAACTAGCTACTATTAGCAAAATTACACAAACTTCCTTTCAGCTTGTCACATTAGGGGTCGCTACAGTGTGTCATCCTTTTTTACATTTTTAGATCAACTCTTATATTTGTTTGGTAAAGCTTTTTGTGCCTGATGCCCTTCCTGCTGCAAACCTCTGCATTTATCCAGGCTTGGGACTGGCCTACAGATGAGACTGACTTGCAGACCCCCCCATTAAATCATTGTTTATAATGTTTGTTTTTTTCTGAATTTCTGGATCACACTGTGTGTTTTTTTCTACATTTTAACTACATTTTTACATCTTTTTAAAAAAAAAATCCTCTAATATTTGTTATGTGTGTCTCAATATCTGCTGCTGTGTTGTTTCATCACTTGGTGGTTGCCGTGGTTACAAATGGCTGTAGCAGAATGGATTGTAGACTGTGGCAGAAAGCAGCAGCTGTCCTTCTCCAGGTGTCCACCTGCCCCAGAGAAAAGCCTCTGCCTTTTAGCAGATGAATGCTAAACTATGCTAAGTAGCTGACCTCACTGGTGTCTGTTTGCTGCTGAGTGAATCTGTTCTGAGCTAAGATTCAAAGACTAACAGGCTAATGTGCAGAAAATGTTTGTAAAGTTTACAAGGAGCTTTAAAACTAATGGTAATTAGATGTAATCTTCAAATCAAAATATGTTATATATATTTAACATACATCGGTCACATATAAATTATATGTCATTATATCATTTGGTGAGAAAGTCAGCCATTGATCTTGATTGAAAGAAGAAGTACACTTTTTATTATCTCCTTAGGGAATGACTTTTTCCCACTCTGTATTTCACACACAGCCAAATAGATTGATATTCGTGTCACAGGAGGCGTTGAAAATGGCGCCGATTGCATCAAAAGATTCTTTTTCGGGAATCGTGGTGATATCTGGGTCACACCCAGAGCTGTCAATGTTTTCTGAAGATATGAAGGACAGAACTTCTCCCCACGTTTACGACCCTGAGAGACGAGCAGAGCTGGAGGAGGCAGTAAAGGTTAATCATTTTAAAAAACACACACACACACACACACACACACACACACACACACACACACACACACACACACACACACACACACACACACACACACACACACACACACACACACAGAAGCGTACAGTTGGCCACGTATCGTGCTTCTCAGGCTTTATGGTTTAAATGTGTGCGACCGTGTCTATAAATCCTGTGGGTAAACGCGGGGAATCGCTTCATTTCAGGATGCGTTTAGGGACCAGATCAATGGTGGGAAAAATAATCTTTTCTGGTCTTACAGGCTGCATCAGCCAAGGAGGAAACATCCGGATTATTTATGAAAATTAAAATTATATTTACATTGCTTTTGGCTATAAAACAAAGCTAACTTTATTGAATCTGAAGAAGTTAAATATTGAAAGAACAAACCCTGAGTCTAAAGCTGTGAGTTCACATTATTAAACTTTATGTCATGTTCCCATACAGGTTTTGCCTCCTGTCAACTGTCCTGAATTCACGCCTGCTATAAATCCACGCATTACTGTTAGTGAAGCTCTGCTCAGACCTCAGTTCGATGAAAGATTGTCTTCAGGTTTCAGGTGGATGCAGACTTCTCCCCTGGTGTATTACATGTGGGTCCTGTCCCCATCCGTGACATTTAATAAAACTCACGCATAGATAATATGGAGTGTTTCATGGTCTTCACTTTATTGGGGTGCTTGTAATTTAATTTTATTTCCTTCATAGAGAAATAAACTTGTGCTTTTTCGTTCATCACATTAAAAAAAAAAATCACGCACGACGTGATTCCAGGTATTTTCGAAATGGAAAACAATTGTAGGAATATATTTCACACTGAAATGAGAATCAGGTACAATATAACATGAAGTGTATATATAGGAGCACTATACCTGAAGTACACGTTCAGAGCAGAAGCATCTTTTCGCATCTTTTATACGTTAAACTCATGTTTTGCTCGTGGGCACTGAGGTGCCTGGGTCGACCCCGGCAGCCTCCCAGCGACAACCTTCCTCCTGCCGGCCTCCGGTCCCCGTTCTGCCGCCGTCCTGAGGAGGAATTATCTGCGTCTTTATGGATTTATGGGAGATTTATTGTTTTACACTGATGAGTATTTAGTTTAGTCTGCAGCAGTAAAATCACATAAAAACCACAATAATTCTCATCGCACACGAGTATTTGTGATTTCAAGTGTTTGATAGATGTTATATTGATGCTGAATAATGTGAGGCTCGCTGCACCTGCCGATCACCGTCTTCTTCTTTTTCATCTTCTTCAAACTCCTTTTAACTTTCACACTATTTTCGTATGAAAATTAAAATAACAGAAACAATAATTTTTTTTTGTATTTCACAATATAAGTGTCCGATATATGATTTTCTATTTGAGCCGATCATCGTGATTCTGAGTCTCGCATAACGGCAGTGACATAAAAGGTTTATTCATGCAGTTTATGGTGGATGTAAAATGAAATTCATATTTTTAAACAAAAGAAATAAAAACAAATATTCATGTTCTGCCAAATGAAGAAGGAAAAAGAATTAATCATTTGGTTATTTTTAGAGCACTGCATCAAATTAAATGTAACATTAATCTATTTTTACCACAAAATTACAGTTTAACATACATTTAGAAAATAAAATCATTGCGACGTTAATGCTTGTTCAACAATGATATATAATAATAATAATAATAATAATAATAATAATAATAATAATAATAATAATACGTTTTATTATTATTATAAATATGATAATCAAAATTTGGTCAATCTCAGACCGGAAACAAAACTACAAAGAAAGTTTTAATTATAAAATAATCCAAAATAAACAGCACATAAGAGTTGAATAATGTTTAATGTTAAAAGAATCATTATATTTACATAAGTTTGTATTAAATGTAAGAAAAAAACCTTCCATATGATGCGATAAGCTCAATAAACAAGACGTGAAACTAAACTGATAATTTTTAAATTATGATTACTAATAATAATTTCCTTCATTTCTTACTGATAAATTGTTGAGATTTATTAAGGGGTTAGGGTATTATTTACATTATCGTTTTATTTCAGAGCAATAAAAATGCAATAGATCAGAAAATGACGTAGATGGAGGTTGTGGATCGAAGATTCGTTCACAGACGGTCGTCTAGAAACCTCCTGTCAACAGACACCTGATCAGGTAACATCATTAAACTGAATGAATTATGAAGCAGCAGGAATTCAGATGAGAAAAAGAACAACGGAGAAGAACAGACTGAAGAACGTTTCACCAGAGGAGATAAGGTGTGTGTCAAGCGAGTGTCCATCTTGTTTCTGCTTCCCCTGTCACCTGTCTGCAGGTGAACCATTAACCAGCCAACTGGCCATAAAACTCCACTTTATGGAAAGTTTGATGATGGCGGCGGGTCGTAAAAGCGAAGCCTTTTATTGCTTTGCTTTCTGTTGCTGCTCACCTTGACACAGTCTGCATGCAAAAAAAGATTCCAGGTTAACCTGCAACCTTCTGACATGCGCTGCTGCTGTTCCTGTGTTAGCTTAGCATGTAGCATCCACCTGGGCTCACACCCTCACCTGAGGTTGACCCAAACCCACCCCTCCAAAACGTCTCAGAAATGAATCCAGCAGTCGTTTATGAGGAAACTCTCAAGCACTGGAGTGGATGTTGAACCGGTTCTTTAATCTGGATAACAATTTACGCAATCCGTGTGTAATGGAAATATTGCTGACCAACCATTTTTAATACTACAGTCTGTGATGTTGTTAAATGTCGCTTTAAATAAATCTATATTACAAGCTGCTACATATACAAGAATTATGTAAATAAGCATGAAAAACCAAGCCCCCATATTTGTAAATGAGATTTCTGACACTTATTTATCGATTTTAGGGACCTGACGACCCAGAATAAGACCTCTGATCATTAAAACTCTAAACAGCTTTCACTCAGATGAACCACAACACTTTTAACATGTTCAGTTTTATTGTTTTCATATTAAGAAAATAAGAGTAATGTTTTGTTTGTGAGGCTGAGGCTATATTTATTACAACAGAAACTAAAACGAGACGGACTGATCGTGACGTTATTCACTGCTGCCACCATGTGGCCATAAGAAGAACTGCATCCGGTGTCGAAATCGTTCCAGTAGCGATCTAATGTGAGTCGTGACGCATGAGAACAGGTGACCATAAATACAGAACTTATTTTCCCCTGATGGCAAAAAGATTATCATTAGAAGTCCAATTTATCCACTTTATTCCCCTTCTAAATGGCGCCACATTTCTACCGAGTAATCAGTTTCCGTAGTGTAGTGGTTATCACGTTCGCCTCACACGCGAAAGGTCCCCGGTTCGAAACCGGGCGGAAACAGTTTTTGACTGAATTTCCCAGTCTGGGATCATTGAACTGTATCTAATGTGTGCCACAGCCATCCTTCACTTTGAAACCTGTCTGCTCTGGTGTCGACAACACCTACACTAGGACCTGAAGAAGTGGAGGAACGTTTTGTTCAATGATGAAGCTCAACCCCATTGAACACTATAGTAGGATCAGCTTTGGCGTGCCATTGTCTGCCAGAGTGACCGACACAATCAAGTTTGCTGACCTACAACAAATGTTGAAGAGTGAGATGTCCAAAGCTGTTTAAGTCAATCCACTAGACGTCCAGTGGATTGACTTAAACAGCTTTGGATAACCCTGACCTGGATAACTGAGGACCTACACAGACATCTAAGACTGAGATGCCATCCCGCAGCAGTGTGACGGTGGTGATCAACAGGAGAAGGAGATACCAGGCTGTTGTGTGTGGCTCTTCTACACACCACTGAGGCTCTTATGTATTCACTGAATAATTGTCAAATTACCAAATTTCAGTCATCCAATCCACCAAAAAGAGCCAACAGCATGAATATTAAGCTGTTTAGAGAAGATTTGTCACGTTTCACGGGCGCAAATCCAGACAATTCTGCAGCTGACCCCACAAATACTGTTCCCCATTGGGGAACAAACAGGCTTTCCAACGCTGTAAGATTTATTTCCAAAAAATATTGTTACAACAAAGAAATAATCTACTAAACACTAATCTCTGATTATAGTCACTTTAGAGGGAGATTGCAGACACTCATGTCATGCATTAATCGATTGACTTAGATTTACAATTTGTTTTTCCTCTATACTACATAGTGAAAATACTCCGCTATAGGGTAGATATCGTTGAAATCTTCAATGAAGTTAACATTGGTAAATATGGCCACTATCACGTCTAAAGTATGCATTGTGTGATGAATGTATTGAGTAGTAATAGCAATGCCAGTTAACACTTTTATGACTTCGCGCTACTTTAATTTTGAAAAAAGAACAGCACATTTTGCTCTGAAAGTCCCACACATTGGAGATGTTGCGCTTTGAATGACGCTTACAGCTGCTCTTTTCTGATTGGCTAATAATTGTCGAGTTTAGTCTAGCCAATCAGCGAGCAGTCAGCTTCTTATATAAATTGAAGTTTCATCTGAGCAGACAGATTGTTGTTCTGTCCAATGGAAAATAAGTAAGCATACAAACAAACAAACAAACAAACAAACAAACAAACAAATAGGATGTCTGGACGTGGGAAAGGGTTGCAGGGACCGAAGTCCAGAGCTAAGGCGAGGACCCGCTCCTCTCGCGCTGGCCTCCAGTTCCCGGTTGGCCGCGTTCACAGGCTGCTGAGGAAGGGTTACTACGCCGAGCGCGTCGGTGCCGGAGCTCCGGTCTACCTGGCGGCGGTGCTGGAGTACCTGACCGCTGAGATCCTGGAGCTGGCCGGAAACGCTGCCCGCGATAACAAGAAGACCAGGATCATCCCCCGACACCTACAGCTGGCCGTCCGCAACGACGAGGAGCTCAACAAGCTGCTGGGAGGGGTGACCATTGCTCAGGGCGGGGTGCTGCCCAACATCCAGGCAGTCCTGCTGCCCAAGAAGACCGACAAGGCCAGCAAGAAGTAAAAGACTCGGTACCAATACCGGCCCAAAACAAAGGCTCTTTTAAGAGCCGCCCACCTCGAGGAAAGAGCGTTATTACGTTATTCCTGCCACTAGGCGGATCACGCAGAAGTGCATCTGCGAACAAAATGACAAGTTAGTGACTCACCCACCACCAGAATGTCACCTCAGATGACTTGGAGTTCCTTTCATGTCGCCTCCTCAGATACTTAGTTGACTTAGTTTTATTTTAAAACCAATTACTTCCGCATTGCTTTTTTCCACCTAATTTCTATTGGTAAAGAATTCAAATTTTATATTCTTTGCCGTAATTATATTTTCTTGTGAATTTCATTGCAATAATGCAAATTATAATGGTAATGAAATTCGGTCACAAATGACAAAATCCTTTTATATTGAAGTTTTTCATCAATTGTCTTTTCACTTTTTACCCACACACACATACACACACATACACACACTGGGCCACTGGGCGGCAGTGGCTCAGCGGTAGAGCAAATGTCTTCTAACCAGACATCGCCCAGACATCGGCTGTCCTGCTCCCGCCGGACATCCGACAGGTGTCAGCTCACCTCCCGGCCACTGCCGAGGCGCACTTGAGCAAGGCGCCGTCCCCTTACAAGTTGCTCAATTGGGGCGCTACCAGAAGAAGCTGCCCTTCACTCTGCCTCCCCATGTACTGTTGTGTTGTATTCACTAACTGCATGCTCGCAGGCCCCTTCTGTGTTGTGTGTATTGGAGGCCTGCACAAATATATCATGTATCTAACAGAAAAAAGTCATGTGTAGAGTGAAAGGAGTAATTTGGGGAGGCAGTGGCTCAGTGGTAGAGCTCGCGGTAGAGCAGGTCGTCCAATGTTTCAGAGATCAGCAGTTCGATTCCCGCTCCCACCCAAAAGAACACCCGGAGGTGAGCTGACAGAGCTCCCCTCTGCTGAGGCGCCCTTGAGCAAGGTACCGTCCTCCTTACACGTTGCTTATTTGGGGCGCACCACAAAGGAGCTGCCCGCCAGTCTACCTCCTCTGCATGCGTATGGCCCCATGTGTGTGTGTGTTCAGGGCCTGTACACACATGTATATGCATGATTTGAACTAACTAGAGTGTGCCACTAATTTCCCTGCGGGGATTATAATCAGTATAAAAAATTAAAACACAAGGTCAAGGATGGCTTACATGGCCTATACATATGTAAATATGGAGTGATGGTCAGCCACGTGGCGATGCTGTGAGTGCAGCGAGGGTCTCTGTTGGGGTTCACTTACCCCCCTGTTCAACACTGTCTCTCCTTTTCCTACCCTGCAATTTGAGCTAATGCTGTCCACAGATGTTATTATTCCTTCAATAGTGCAGTATCACATATTTCTGAATGACATCTTGTGATATTATTATTTTACTTTCATAACATTTTTTTATTTCTTGGTGACCTGACTGGAATAAGTTTGCCTGACTGAAGAATCCATTTAGTGTTTTCAGAGTAAATAATAAGTCATCGCCACAGTCTATAGACCAGTAATATTCTATTTACAACTTCAGATAATTCCAATCAGTCACCACGTCTAAGCTTGTATTTGTTGTCATTCATTTAACTATTTGTGTTAATAAAAGCATGACCGACTATGACGAGTATGGTCATCACAGGTCTACAGCAGCAATAACACAAATGCTCCGTTTCGTCTGTGATAGTTTAGAATAATACAGCAGACACGTTTATCTGCGGGACTCGAACTGTATTGTTTTCCGTGTATTTCTAGGTTAAAAGAATTATTATCTCCACATGTTTGATATTAAATGTAGTCATCAATGGCAAACAGCAAGTTCGCAACAACAAGAAATCCGGGCGCCATCGGTGTGTTTGGAGCCACTCGAATAAGTTCGTTTTTTTACAAGACAGTCATTAATCGATGGCTATCTTGACGTTCGGTCTCTTAAAAAACATGCTGGCTTCTAGTGAGACTGATTTTGACGCAGCTTTCACAAATATAAAAACATTTTTGCAGATAAATAAAGAGGAAAAGTCGCCGAGAGGCGCTCGGCACGGCGGTGAATCTGCCGGGTTTCGAGGCTTCCTTAGAAAAAAGAGAAGAGTCTGGGGGCTGTGAATGTTATCAGCATGTAGACACACTAGTCTGCTATCGATCAGGTTCAATAGATATCGGAAATGTTTCCCCGATATTTACTTTTGAGCTTTTGTTTGTGGGGAGAAAACACAAGTGGGACGACATTAGCGCCTCACGGAGGAGACACTCGCTGAGTTGAGTCTCTACGGTTCTCATGCTGTGCTTAAGTCCAGCCTCCTGAGTCGGTTCTCCAGTCAAACGCTGTTCTGACACGTTTACGTACATAAAGAGTTTTTGTTTCCCCCGTGAAACGATGGCAGACGTGGAAGCCCCACCTGCTCAGGCCCCAGCGGCCAGCCAGGCGAAGGTAACGAAGAGGAAACCAAGACCGAGACCTCCAGGTCCGGGTCTCAAGGACCGAATTCTGACCATCCTGAAGACATCGAATGACCGGAACGGAATGTCAGGGACTGCCCTGAAGGCGCAGCTTGCTTTGGGAGGCTACAACGTGGAAAAGAACAAGACCCGTATCAGACTGACCATCAAGCGGTTAGTGGAGAGTGAGAAAGTGATCCAGACCAAAGGGACGGGGGCGTCCGGTTCTTTCAAGCTGAACAAGAAGGCAGAGCAGAAGGTGAAGGTTCCTGCAAAGAGGACGGGTTCCCCCAAGAAGACAGCAGCTAAATCCAAGAGGTCTGCATCGAAGGCGTCCCCGACTAAGAAGACCAAGCCAACCAACAAGAAAAAGCCAACCCCTAAGAAGGCGGCCAAGAAGCCAGCAACGCCGAAGAAAGAAAAGAGCAAGCCCAAGAGCAGGACAGCCAAGCCGTCCGCCGGGACCGCTAAGAAGGGAGGCAAAACCGCCAACAAGCCCAAGAGCCCCAAAGTGTCCAGACGGTCTGCTCCCGTGAAGTCCAGGAAGCCTGTAGGGAAGACGAAGAAACCCGCACCCAAGAAGGTGACTCAGAAAAAGAAGTGAGCTGTCCATCTTACTGATCACCTGAAAACAAAGGCTCTTTTAAGAGCCACCCACTGAGCCCTGAAAGAGCCGCCTGCTCCCGGCATTAGTCTGGGAATTTATTCATTATGTTTCGTTCACTATAAACTCTTACTAGATTCCTGTAACTGACAGAAGTGCTGTCTGATCTGGCTCGATGGGTGACGCCCACACTTCAATGGAAGCGCTGCTGACACGCCCACTGACGCCCCGACAGTGGGACGCGGGAGTTGGCGCGATCCGGTGGTGGATCATTTGAATTGTGTCGGTTGTGTTGTCTAATATGAACCTAAGTGTAAATGAAATATATTTATTTAAGTAATATATTTATATATACGAAACAAAAGTAAAAAAGTGAACACACTGATTGTTCTGGACGCGAGAGGAGGGGTTGGTGTCTGATGTGGGAATTTTATTGTATAGGCACAATAAATTAGACAAAGTAGAATGGATGAAGTAGAGCTGGTAAGAGAATTTTCTGAAATGATTTGAATCAATGATAGATCTAAAATGAGTTGGAAATGTACACAAAAAGAGCACAATAGATGAACAGATGTACAAAGTACATTAAAGATATTTTTATCCTTAATGCAATTTGACAGTACAGACAACCTGAAAATTGAGGAAGTGTCAAGAACCATGAAAAAACAATTTCTTCCGCAGAAGAATGTGCAGAATATTATCCGTACAGTTTAAAATATCACAGTTCAACAATCAATTAAAAAAAAATTGGTAATGTTTCCGCCCGGTTTCGAACCGGGGACCTTTCGCGTGTGAGGCGAACGTGATAACCACTACACTACGGAAACACTGATCAGTGGTAGACTTGATATGAACTTTTCCAATTTGGTCCAAAGTATTTCCATCAGTCACATGTCTAATAAGTATTGAGGTTCCATTATTCACAGCCTGTTTAAAGTTTCCGTAGTGTAGTGGTTATCACGAAAGGCGAAAGGTCCCCGGTTCGAAACCCGGTGGAAACTGTCATGGCCTTTCTGAGTGAATGATGCAGATGTTATTTCTAAATTGTCCTGCGCTATCGAAATTGAATGAAAAATCTTTTTATTTCCTCCCGGTTTCGAACCGAGGACCTTTCGACTGTTAGGCGAGTGTTATAACCACTACACTACGGAAAAATAAAACATCTCTTGCCTACTCCTCTTATTTTTGTGATATGCTTTAATTCTCATGGGTCATTCATACATGTCTCTTCTTCTATCCACAGACATCGCACTACTTCCTCACACTCCCATCAAATCTGCTGATCACCCTGTTATTGATGATTCTGTTATGCCTTAACATGAAGTCAAAATGTTCCACTTCATTCTCAGGTGATAACCACTTACACTGCGGAAACTCTGCTCAAGAAACCGCTTGTGAAAACTGGTGTAAATTTTTACTGGTATAAAATATTTTCCAAGGCAAGTCATTGTAGCAAAATCAAACCTTCAATCAATACTATTTTTAATAAGTACTGAGCTTCCATTATTTGGGGCAACTTGCCACTTTCTCTAGTGTAGTGGTTAACACATTCACGTCACACTCGAAAGGTCTCGAGTTCGAAACCGGGCGGGAACTGTCATTGTTATTCTAAGTTGACGGGTTAGTGTGGGACCTTGGTCGAACAAAGTGGAGGGTGGAGTGGATGGACTAGAGTTACGAGTGACAGAAGTGGGTCCTCCTGTCATTTGGTCCAGAGCCGATGGCACTAATTTTATTTCCTAATTGTCCTGGACTATTAAAAGTTAATGAAAAAAAAAGCTGTTTCCGCCCGGTTTCGAACCAAGGACCTTTCGCGTGTTAGGCGAACGTGATAACCACTACACTACGGAAACCTTGACAATAGAGTAAAACTTGACGACCAGGGGTACAAAAAACACCCAGGGGACACTTTGTAGTACACGGATCTGTGGGGTCACATGTCAAAAGAGTAAAAATTATTATTTAACATCGGTCTCAGCAGCTGAGACGTTCACTGACACAGGAAGCCCCGTCCCCATCGTTGTGTTTGGTGCCATCCGATTAACTTCAGTTTATTACAGGGTGGCAGGAACCGACGGCTGCGTTTACAGACGTTCGGTGATCAAACATACTGGCCGGATTTCCACGGAGCTTCGTTGAGTTTTAAAACACATTACGCGGACAACGAGGAGAGCAGCACAGCTGTGAGAAACCCCGCTGTGAAGAGGGGCCGTGGGCTTCCGACCACCCTCACTGTCGGCCTCCGGCTGGCCCCCAGTGGCCCCCACGGCTCTTATCTGTGAGGAGAAAACACAGGTGATAAAACAGCCAGATTTTCTGTGGCGGAAACGTCGAGTTAAAGAATAGCGGACGAGTCAGCAGCAGTCATTACACCGGCAAAAGCAGTCAGCAAGCTTTCCAAACCCAAAGAACCTAGCACTAGGGTCAGTGAGCTCATCGTTAAGAAGGAGAAACATACTTTATTTCTGTAGAGAAATTATTTTTCCACTGTCTATCTGGCAGTAAGAAGTGGGAGTTGGCGGGATCCGGTGGTGACAATTTGAAGTATGTCGGTATTTATAATCAATAACAGATCTAAAATGACTCGGAAATGTAGATAATAGTTGGGTAGATGGTGACAAGATGTGCTACTTGCTTTAAAGATATCCACTTTTGAAAATCAGTCCGAAATATTTTCAGGTCATTGTAGCGCAGTCATACTTGCCTTTCTAAATAAGTATTTACCCTCATTAATTTGTAATGCAACAGGTTTCCGTAGTGTAGTGGTTATCACGTTCGCCTCACACGCGAAAGGTCCCTGGTTCGAAACCGGGCGGAAACAATTATGGATTTTCTTAATCAATGTATTAGTGAGGGACTTCAGTGGTATTTACTAGTTCAGTCAGGACGTCAGTGCGTACTCCTGTCATCTGGTCCACAGCCGGTGGTGCTGAATTTTTTTTTTATTCCTTGTTCTATTGTAACCTAATGAAAAAAATCAACAATTTTGTTTCCGCCCGGTTTCGAACCGGGGACCTTTCGCGAAAGGTCATCGGTTGGAAACCGGGTGGAAACAGTCATGGCCTTTCGGAATGAATGATGCAGATTTTATTTCTAAATTGTCCTGCGCTATCGAAATTGAATGAAAAATCTTTTTATTTCCTACCGGTTTCGAACCGAGGACCTTTAGACTGTTAGGCGAGCGTTATAACCACTACACTACGGAAAAATAAAACATCTCTTGCCTACTCCTCTTATTTTTGTGATATGCTTTAATTCTCTATATTCATGGGTCATGTCTCTTCTTCTAACCACAGACATCGCACTACTTCCTCACACTCCCATCAAATCTGCTGATCACCCGGTTATTGATGATTCTGTTATGCCTTAACATGAAGTCAAAATGTTCCACTTCATTCTCAGGTGATAACCACTTACACTGCGGAAACTCTGCTCAGGAAACCGCTTGTGAAAACTGGTGTAAATTTTTACTGGTATAAAATATATTCCAAGGCAAGTCATTGTTGCAAAATCAAACCTTCAATCAATACTATTTTTAATAAGTACTGAGCTTCCATTATTGGGGCAACTTGCCAGTTTCTGTAGTGTAGTGGTTAAAACATTCACGTCACACTCGAAAGGTCTCGAGTTCGAAACCGGACGGGAACAGTCATTGTTATTCTAAGTTGACGGGTTAGTGTGGGACTTTGGTCAAACAAAGTGGAGGGTGGAGTGGATGGACTAGAGTTACGAGTGACAGAAGTGGGTCCTCCTGTCATCTGGTCCAGAGCCGATGGCACTAATTTTATTTCCTAATTGTCCTGGACTATTGAAAGTTAATGAAAAAAAAACCTGTTTCCGCCCGGTTTCGAACCAAGGACCTTTCGCGTGTTAGGCGAACGTGATAACCACTACACTACGGAAACCTTGACAATAGAGCTAAACTTGACGACCAAGCTTACAAAAAACATCCAGGTGACAGTCAGCAAGCATTCCGAAACCAAGCCCAAAGAACCTAGCACCAGGATCAGTGAGCTCATCGTTAAGAAGGAGAAACATACTTTATTTGTGTAGGGAAATTATTTTTCCACTGTCTATCTGGCAGTAAGAAGTGGGAGTTGGCGGGATCCGGTGGTGACAATTTGAAGTATGTCGGTTGTGAACGTGTGAAGTATTAGATTTATGAAAATACACGAAACAAAAGAGAAAAAAGGGAACACATTGATACATCTGGACAAGAGAGGAGGGTTGGTGTGGGGATTTTATTTTATGCACGCAATTAATGAAATAAAATAAATAAAAATAGAAATAATGGATAAAAAAAGAGCTGGTGTGCGCAAACGAAGGTCGGGTAAGAGTGGATTTGACGAAATATTTATAATCAATAACAGATCATAAAATGACTCGGAAATGTAGATAATAGTTGGGTAGATGGTGAAAAGATGTGCTACTTGCTTTAAAGATATCCACTTTTGAAAATCAGTCCGAAATATTTTCAGGTCATTGTAGCACAGTCATACTTGCCTTTCTAAATAAGTATTTACCCTCATTGATTTCTAATACAATAGGTTTCTGTAGTGTAGTGGTTATCACGTTCGCCTCACACGCGAAAGGTCCCCGGTTCGAAACCGGGCGGAAAAAATTATGGATTTTCTTAATCAATGTATTAGTGAGGGACTTCAGTGGTATTTACTAGTTCAGTCAGGACGTCAGTGCGTACTCCTGTCATCTGGTCCACAGCCGGTGGTGCTGAATTTTTTTTTATTCCTTGGTCTATTGTAACCTAATGAAAAAAAACAAAAATTTTGTTTCCGCCCAGTTTCAAACCAGGGACCTTTCGCATGTGAGGCGAACATGATAACCACTACACTACGGAAACACTAGTCAGTGGAAGACTTGATATGAACTTTTCCAATTTGGTCCAAAGTATTTCCATCAGTCACATGTTTAATAAGTATTGACCTTCCATTATTTACAGCTTGTTTAAAGTTTCCGTAGTGTAGTGGTTATCACATTAGCCTCACACGCAAAAGGTCCCTGGTTCGAAACCGGGTGGAAACAGTCATGGCCTTTCTGAATGAATGATGCAGATTTTATTTCTAAATTGTCCTGCGCTATCGAAATTGAATGAAAAATCTTTTTATTTCCTCCTGGTTTCGAACCGAGGACCTTTAGACTGTTAGGCGAGCGTTATATCCACTACACTACGGAAAAATAAAACATCTCTTGCCTACTCCTCTTATTTTTGTGATATGCTTTAATTCTCTATATTCATGGGTCATGTCTCTTCTTCTAACCACAGACATCGCACTACTTCCTCACACTCCCATCAAATCTGCCGATCACCCGGTTATTGATGATTCTGTTATGCCTTAACATGAAGTCAACATGTTCCACTCCCTCTCAGGTGATAACCACTTACACTGCGGAAACTCTGCTCAGGAAACCGCTTGTGAAAACTGGTCTAAATTTTTACTGGTATAAAATATTTTCCAAGGCAAGTCATTGTTGCAAAATCAAACCTTCAATCAATACTATTTTTAATAAGTACTGAGCTTCCATTATTGGGGCAACTTGCCAGTTTCTGTAGTGTAGTGGTTAACACATTCACGTCACACTCGAAAGGTCTCGAGTTCGAAACCGGGCGGGAACTGTCATTGTTATTCTAAGTTGACGGGTTAGTGTGGGACTTTGGTCAAACAAAGTGGAGGGTGGAGTGCATGGACTAGAGTTACGAGTGACAGAAGTGGGTCCTCCTGTCATCTGGTCCAGAGCCGATGGCACTAATTTTATTTCCTAATTGTCCTGGACTATTGAAAGTTAATGAAAAAAAAAAACTGTTTCCGCCCGGTTTCGAACCGAGGACCTTTCGCGTGTTAGGCGAACGTGATAACCACTACACTACGGAAACCTTGACAATAGAGTTAAACTTGACAAGCAAGGTTACAAAAAACACCCAGGGGACAGTCAGCAAGCATTCCGAACCCAAGCCCAAAGAACCTAGCCCCAGGGTCAGTGAGCTCATCGTTAAGAAGGAGAAACATACTTTATTTGTGTAGGGAAATTATTTTTCCACTGTCTATCTGGCAATAAGAAGTGGGAGTTGGCGGGATCCGGTGGTGACAATTTGAAGTATGTCGGTTGTGAACATGTGAAGTACGTATTAGATTTATGGAAATACACGAAACGAAAGAGAAAAAAGGGAACACAATCATACATCTGGACAAGAGAGGAGGGTTGGTGTTTGATGTGGGGATTTTATTTTATGCACGCAATTAATGAAATAAAATAAATAAAAATAGAAATAATGGATAAAAAAAGAGCTGGTGTGCACAAACGAAGGTCGGGTAAGAGTGAATTTGACGAAATATTTATAATCAATAACAGATCTAAAATGACTCGGAAATGTAGATAATAGTTGGGTAGATGGTGACAGGATGTGCTACTTGCTTTAAAGATATCCACTTTTGAAAATCAGTCCGAAATATTTTCAGGTCATTGTAGCACAGTCATACTTGCCTTTCTAAATAAGTATTTACCCTCATTGATTTCTAATACAATAGGTTTCCGTAGTGTAGTGGTTATCACGTTCGCCTCACACGCGAAAGGTCCCCGGTTCGAAACCTGGCGGAAACAATTATGGATTTTCGTAATCAATGTATTAGTGAGGTACTTCAGTGGTATTTACTAGTTCAGTCAGGACGGTAGTGCGTACTCCTGTCATCTGGTCCACAGCCGGTGGTGCTGAATTTTTTTTAATTCCTTGTTCTATTGTAACCTAATGAAAAAAATCAACAATTTTGTTTCCGCCCGGTTTCGAACCGGGGACCTTTCGCGAAAGGTCATCGGTTGGAAACCGGGTGGAAACAGTCATGGCCTTTCTGAATGAATGATGCAGATTTTATTTCTAAATTGTCCTGCGCTATCGAAATTGAATGAAAAATCTTTTTATTTCCTCCCGGTTTCGAACCGAGGACCTTTAGACTGTTAGGCGAGCGTTATAACCACTACACTACGGAAAAATAAAACATCTCTTGCTTACTCCTCTTATTTTTGTGATATGCTTTAATTCTCATGGGTCATGCATACATGTCTCTTCTTCTAACCACAGACATCGCACTACTTCCTCACACTCCCATCAAATCTGCTGATCACCCGGTTATTGATGATTCTGTTATGCCTTAACATGAAGTCAAAATGTTCACAGTCAAAATGTTCCACTTCATTCTCAGGTGATAACCACTACACTACGGAAACCTTGACAATAGAGTTAAACTTGACGAGCAAGGTTACAAAAAACACCCAGGGGACAGTCAGTAAGCATTCCGAACCCAAGCCCAAAGAACCTAGCCCCAGGGTCAGTGAGCTCATCGTTAAGAAGGAGAAACATACTTTATTTCTGTAGGGAAATTATTTTTCCACTGTCTATCTGGCAATAAGAAGTGGGAGTTGGCGGGATCCGGTGGTGACAATTTGAAGTATGTCGGTTGTGAACATGTGAAGTATTAGATTTATGAAAATACACGAAACAAAAGAGAAAAAAGGGAACACATTGATACATCTGGACAAGAGAGGAGGGTTGGTGTGGGGATTTTATTTTATGCACGCAATTAATGAAATAAAATAAATAAAAATAGGAATAATGGATAAAAAAAGAGCTGGTGTGCGCAAACGAAGGTCGGGTAAGAGTGGATTTGACGAAATATTTATAATCAATAACAGATCTAAAATGACTCGGAAATGTAGATAATAGTTGGGTAGATGGTGACAAGATGTGCTACTTGCTTTAAAGATATCCACTTTTGAAAATCAGTCCGAAATATTTTCAGGTCATTGTAGCACAGTCATACTTGCCTTTCTAAATAAGTATTTACCCTCATTGATTTCTAATACAATAGGTTTCCGTAGTGTAGTGGTTATCACGTTCGCCTCACACGCGAAAGGTCCCCGGTTCGAAACCGGGCGGAAACAATTATGGATTTTCTTAATCAATGTATTAGTGAGGTACTTCAGTGGTATTTACTAGTTCAGTCAGGACGGTAGTGCGTACTCCTGTCATCTGGTCCACAGCCGGTGGTGCTGAATTTTTTTTAATTCCTTGTTCTATTGTAACCTAATGAAAAAAATCAACAATTTTGTTTCCGCCCGGTTTCGAACCGGGGACCTTTCGCGAAAGGTCATCGGTTGGAAACCGGGTGGAAACAGTCATGGCCTTTCGGAATGAATGATGCAGATTTTATTTCTAAATTGTCCTGCGCTATCGAAATTGAATGAAAAATCTTTTTATTTCCTCCCGGTTTCGAACCGAGGACCTTTAGACTGTTAGGCGAGCGTTATAACCACTACACTACGGAAAAATAAAACATCTCTTGCCTACTCCTCTTATTTTTGTGATATGCTTTAATTCTCATGGGTCATGCATACATGTCTCTTCTTCTAACCACAGACATCGCACTACTTCCTCACACTCCCATCAAATCTGCCGATCACCCGGTTATTGATGATTCTGTTATGCCTTAACATGAAGTCAACATGTTCCACTCCCTCTCAGGTGATAACCACTTACACTGCGGAAACTCTGCTCAGGAAACCGCTTGTGAAAACTGGTCTAAATTTTTACTGGTATAAAATATTTTCCAAGGCAAGTCATTGTTGCAAAATCAAACCTTCAATCAATACTATTTTTAATAAGTACTGAGCTTCCATTATTGGGGCAACTTGCCAGTTTCTGTAGTGTAGTGGTTAACACATTCACGTCACACTCGAAAGGTCTCGAGTTCGAAACCGGACGGGAACTGTCATTGTTATTGTAAATTGACGGGTTAGTGTGGGACTTTGGTCAAACAAAGTGGAGGGTGGAGTGCATGGACTAGAGTTACGAGTGACAGAAGTGGGTCCTCCTGTCATCTGGTCCAGAGCCGATGGCACTATTTTTATTTCCTAATTGTCCTGGACTATTAAAAGTTAATGAAAAAAAAAACTGTTTCCGCCCGAGGACCTTTCGCGTGTTAGGCGAACGTGATAACCACTACACTACGGAAACCTTGACAATAGAGTTAAACTTGAAGAGCAAGGTTACAAAAAACACCCAGGGGACAGCCAGTAAGCATTCCGAACCCAAGCCCAAAGAACCTAGCCCCAGGGTCAGTGAGCTCATCGTTAAGAAGGAGAAACATACTTTATTTGTGTAGGGAAATTATTTTTCCACTGTCTATCTGGCAATAAGAAGTGGGAGTTGGCGGGATCCGGTGGTGACAATTTGAAGTATGTCGGTTGTGAACATGTGAAGTATTAGATTTATGAAAATACACGAAACAAAAGAGAAAAAAGGGAACACATTGATACATCTGGACAAGAGAGGAGGGTTGGTGTTTGATGTGGGGATTTTATTTTATGCACGCAATTAATGAAATAAAATAAATAAAAATAGAAATAATGGATAAAAAAAGAGCTGGTGTGCGCAAACGAAGGTCGGGTAAGAGTGGATTTGACGAAATATTTATAATCAATAACAGATCTAAAATGACTCGGAAATGTAGATAATAGTTGGGTAGATGGTGACAAGATGTGCTACTTGCTTTAAAGATATCCACTTTTGAAAATGAGTCCGAAATATTTTCAGGTCATTGTAGCACAGTCATACTTGCCTTTCTAAATAAGTATTTACCCTCATTGATTTCTAATACAATAGGTTTCCGTAGTGTAGTGGTTATCACGTTCGCCTCACACGCGAAAGGTCCCCGGTTCGAAACCGGGCGGAAACAATTATGGATTTTCTTAATCAATGTATTAGTGAGGGACTTCAGTGGTATTTACTAGTTCAGTCAGGACGTCAGTGCGTACTCCTGTCATCTGGTCCACAGCCGGTGGTGCTGAATTTTTTTTTATTCCTTGGTCTATTGTAACCTAATGAAAAAAAACAAAAATTTTGTTTCCGCCCGGTTTCAAACCAGGGACCTTTCGCATGTGAGGCGAACGTGATAACCACTACACTACGGAAACACTAGTCAGTGGAAGACTTGATATGAACTTTTCCAATTTGGTCCAAAGTATTTCCATCAGTCACATGTTTAATAAGTATTGACCTTCCATTATTTACAGCTTGTTTAAAGTTTCCGTAGTGTAGTGGTTATCACATTAGCCTCACACGCAAAAGGTCCCCGGTCCGAAACCGGGTGGAAACAGTCATGGCCTTTCTGAATGAATGATGCAGATTTTATTTCTAAATTGTTCTGCGCTATCGAAATTGAATGAAAAATCTTTTTATTTCCTCCCGGTTTCGAACCGAGGACCTTTAGACTGTTAGGCGAGTGTTATAACCACTACACTACGGAAAAATAAAACATCTCTTGCCTACTCCTCTTATTTTTGTGATATGCTTTAATTCTCATGGGTCATGCATACATGTCTCTTCTTCTAACCACAGACATCGCACTACTTCCTCACACTCCCATCAAATCTGCTGATCACCCGGTTATTGATGATTCTGTTATGCCTTAACATGAAGTCAACATGTTCCACTCCCTCTCAGGTGATAACCACTTACACTGCGGAAACTCTGCTCAGGAAACCGCTTGTGAAAACTGGTCTAAATTTTTACTGGTATAAAATATTTTCCAAGGCAAGTCATTGTTGCAAAATCAAACCTGCAATCAATAATATTTTTAATAAGTACTGAGCTTCCATTATTTGGGGCAACTTTCCACTTTCTGTAGTGTAGTGGTTAACACATTCACGTCACACTCGAAAGGTCTCGAGTTCGAAACCGGGCGGGAACAGTCATTGTTATTGTAAGTTGACGGGTTAGTGTGGGACTTTGGTCAAACAAAGTGGAGGGTGGAGTGGATGGACTAGAGTTACGAGTGACAGAAGTGGGTCCACCTGTCATCTGGTCCAGAGCCGATGGCACTAATTTTATTTCCTAATTGTCCTGGACTATTGAAAGTTAATGAAAAAAAAACCTGTTTCCGCCCGGTTTCGAACCGAGGACCTTTCGCGTGTTAGGCAAACGTGATAACCACTACACTACGGAAACCTTGACATTAGAGTTAAACTTGACGACCAGCTTTACAGAAATACCCAGGGGACAGTCAGTAAGCATTCCGAACCCAAGCCCAAAGAACCTAGCCCCAGGGTCAGTGAGCTCATCGTTAAGAAGGAGAAACATACTTTATTTGTGTAGGGAAATTATTTTTCCACTGTCTATCTGGCAATAAGAAGTGGGAGTTGGCGGGATCCGGTGGTGACAATTTGAAGTATGTCGGTTGTGAACATGTGAAGTACGTATTAGATTTATGGAAATACACGAAACGAAAGAGAAAAAAGGGAACACAATCATACATCTGGACAAGAGAGGAGGGTTGGTGTTTGATGTGGGGATTTTATTTTATGCACGCAATTAATGAAATAAAATAAATAAAAATAGAAATAATGGATAAAAAAAGAGCTGGTGTGCACAAACGAAGGTCGGGTAAGAGTGAATTTGACGAAATATTTATAATCAATAACAGATCTAAAATGACTCGGAAATGTAGATAATAGTTGGGTAGATGGTGACAAGATGTGCTACTTGCTTTAAAGATATCCACTTTTGAAAATGAGTCCGAAATATTTTCAGGTCATTGTAGCACAGTCGTACTTGCCTTTCTAAATAAGTATTTACCCTCATTGATTTCTAATACAATAGGTTTCCGTAGTGTAGTGGTTATCACGTTCGCCTCACACGCGAAAGGTCCCCGGTTCGAAACCGGGCGGAAACAATTATGGATTTTCGTAATCAATGTATTAGTGAGGGACTTCAGTGGTATTTACTAGTTCAGTCAGGACGTCAGTGCGTACTCCTGTCATCTGGTCCACAGCCGGTGGTGCTGAATTTTTTTTTATTCCTTGTTCTATTGTAACCTAATGAAAAAAATCAACAATTTTGTTTCCGCCCGGTTTCGAACCGGGGACCTTTCGCGAAAGGTCATCGGTTGGAAACCGGGTGGAAACAGTCATGGCCTTTCTGAATGAATGATGCAGATTTTATTTCTAAATTGTCCTGCGCTATCGAAATTGAATGAAAAATCTTTTTATTTCCTCCCGGTTTCGAACCGAGGACCTTTAGACTGTTAGGCGAGCGTTATAACCACTACACTACGGAAAAATAAAACATCTCTTGCCTACTCCTCTTATTTTTGTGATATGCTTTAATTCTCATGGGTCATGCATACATGTCTCTTCTTCTAACCACAGACATCGCACTACTTCCTCACACTCCCATCAAATCTGCTGATCACCCGGTTATTGATGATTCTGTTATGCCTTAACATGAAGTCAACATGTTCCACTCCCTCTCAGGTGATAACCACTTACACTGCGGAAACTCTGCTCAGGAAACCGCTTGTGAAAACTGGACTAAATTTTTACTGGTATAAAATATTTTCCAAGGCAAGTCATTGTTGCAAAATCAAACCTTCAATCAATACTATTTTTAATAAGTACTGAGCTTCCATTATTGGGGCAACTTGCCAGTTTCTGTAGTGTAGTGGTTAACACATTCACGTCACACTCGAAAGGTCTCGAGTTCGAAACCGGGCGGGAACTGTCATTGTTATTCTAAGTTGACGGGTTAGTGTGGGACTTTGGTCAAACAAAGTGGAGGGTGGAGTGCATGGACTAGAGTTACGAGTGACAGAAGTGGGTCCTCCTGTCATCTGGTCCAGAGCCGATGGCAATAATTTTATTTCCTAATTGTCCCGGACTATTAAAAGTTAATGAAAAAAAAAACCTGTTTCCACCCAGTTTCGAACTGAGGACCTTTCGCGTGTTAGGCGAACGTGATAACCACTACACTACGGAAACCTTGACAATAGAGTTAAACTTGACGAGCAAGCTTACAAAAAACACCCAGGGGACAGTCAGTAAGCATTCCGAACCCAAGCCCAAAGAACCTAGCCCCAGGGTCAGTGAGCTCATCGTTAAGAAGGAGAAACATACTTTATTTGTGTAGGGAAATTATTTTTCCACTGTCTATCTGGCAATAAGAAGTGGGAGTTGGCGGGATCCGGTGGTGACAATTTGAAGTATGTCGGTTGTGAACATGTGAAGTACGTATTAGATTTATGGAAATACACGAAACGAAAGAGAAAAAAGGGAACACAATCATACATCTGGACAAGAGAGGAGGGTTGGTGTTTGATGTGGGGATTTTATTTTATGCACGCAATTAATGAAATAAAATAAATAAAAATAGAAATAATGGATAAAAAAAGAGCTGGTGTGCACAAACGAAGGTCGGGTAAGAGTGAATTTGACGAAATATTTATAATCAATAACAGATCTAAAATGACTCGGAAATGTAGATAATAGTTGGGTAGATGGTGACAGGATGTGCTACTTGCTTTAAAGATATCCACTTTTGAAAATCAGTCCGAAATATTTTCAGGTCATTGTAGCACAGTCATACTTGCCTTTCTAAATAAGTATTTACCCTCATTGATTTCTAATACAATAGGTTTCCGTAGTGTAGTGGTTATCACGTTCGCCTCACACGCGAAAGGTCCCCGGTTCGAAACCGGGCGGAAACAATTATGGATTTTCGTAATCAATGTATTAGTGAGGTACTTCAGTGGTATTTACTAGTTCAGTCAGGACGGTAGTGCGTACTCCTGTCATCTGGTCCACAGCCGGTGGTGCTGAATTTTTTTTAATTCCTTGTTCTATTGTAACCTAATGAAAAAAATCAACAATTTTGTTTCCGCCCGGTTTCGAACCGGGGACCTTTCGCGAAAGGTCATCGGTTGGAAACCGGGTGGAAACAGTCATGGCCTTTCTGAATGAATGATGCAGATTTTATTTCTAAATTGTCCTGCGCTATCGAAATTGAATGAAAAATCTTTTTATTTCCTCCCGGTTTCGAACCGAGGACCTTTAGACTGTTAGGCGAGCGTTATAACCACTACACTACGGAAAAATAAAACATCTCTTGCTTACTCCTCTTATTTTTGTGATATGCTTTAATTCTCATGGGTCATGCATACATGTCTCTTCTTCTAACCACAGACATCGCACTACTTCCTCACACTCCCATCAAATCTGCTGATCACCCGGTTATTGATGATTCTGTTATGCCTTAACATGAAGTCAAAATGTTCACAGTCAAAATGTTCCACTTCATTCTCAGGTGATAACCACTACACTACGGAAACCTTGACAATAGAGTTAAACTTGACGAGCAAGGTTACAAAAAACACCCAGGGGACAGTCAGTAAGCATTCCGAACCCAAGCCCAAAGAACCTAGCCCCAGGGTCAGTGAGCTCATCGTTAAGAAGGAGAAACATACTTTATTTCTGTAGGGAAATTATTTTTCCACTGTCTATCTGGCAATAAGAAGTGGGAGTTGGCGGGATCCGGTGGTGACAATTTGAAGTATGTCGGTTGTGAACATGTGAAGTATTAGATTTATGAAAATACACGAAACAAAAGAGAAAAAAGGGAACACATTGATACATCTGGACAAGAGAGGAGGGTTGGTGTTTGATGTGGGGATTTTATTTTATGCACGCAATTAATGAAATAAAATAAATAAAAATAGAAATAATGGATAAAAAAAGAGCTGGTGTGCGCAAACGAAGGTCGGGTAAGAGTGAATTTGACGAAATATTTATAATCAATAACAGATCTAAAATGACTCGGAAATGTAGATAATAGTTGGGTAGATGGTGACAAGATGTGCTACTTGCTTTAAAGATATCCACTTTTGAAAATCAGTCCGAAATATTTTCAGGTCATTGTAGCACAGTCATACTTGCCTTTCTAAATAAGTATTTACCCTCATTGATTTCTAATACAATAGGTTTCCGTAGTGTAGTGGTTATCACGTTCGCCTCACACGCGAAAGGTCCCCGGTTCGAAACCGGGCAGAAACAATTATGGATTTTCTTAATCAATGTATTAGTGAGGGACTTCAGTGGTATTTACTAGTTCAGTCAGGACGTCAGTGCGTACTCCTGTCATCTGGTCCACAGCCGGTGGTGCTGAATTTTTTTTTATTCCTTGGTCTATTGTAACCTAATGAAAAAAAACAAAAATTTTGTTTCCGCCCGGTTTCAAACCAGGGACCTTTCGCATGTGAGGCGAACGTGATAACCACTACACTACGGAAACACTAGTCAGTGGAAGACTTGATATGAACTTTTCCAATTTGGTCCAAAGTATTTCCATCAGTCACATGTTTAATAAGTATTGACCTTCCATTATTTACAGCTTGTTTAAAGTTTCCGTAGTGTAGTGGTTATCACATTAGCCTCACACGCAAAAGGTCCCCGGTCCGAAACCGGGTGGAAACAGTCATGGCCTTTCTGAATGAATGATGCAGATTTTATTTCTAAATTGTCCTGCGCTATCGAAATTGAATGAAAAATCTTTTTATTTCCTCCCGGTTTCGAAACGAGGACCTTTCGACTGTTAGGCGAGTGTTATAACCACTACACTACGGAAAAATAAAACATCTCTTGCCTACTCCTCTTATTTTTGTGATATGCTTTAATTCTCTATATTCATGGGTCATGTCTCTTCTTCTAACCACAGACATCGCACTACTTCCTCACACTCCCATCAAATCTGCTGATCACCCGGTTATTGATGATTCTGTTATGCCTTAACATGAAGTCAACATGTTCCACTCCCTCTCAGGTGATAACCACTTACACTGCGGAAACTCTGCTCAGGAAACCGCTTGTGAAAACTGGTCTAATTTTTTACTGGTATAAAATATTTTCCAAGGCAAGTCATTGTTGCAAAATCAAACTTTCAATCAATACTATTTTTAATAAGTACTGAGCTTCCATTATTTGGGGCAACTTGCCACTTTCTCTAGTGTAGTGGTTAACACATTCACGTCACACTCGAAAGGTCTCGAGTTCGAAACCTGGCGGGAACTGTCATTGTTATTTTAAGTTGACGGGTTAGTGTGGGACTTTGGTCAAACAAAGTGGAGGGTGGAGTGCATGGACTAGAGTTACGAGTGACAGAAGTGGGTCCTCCTGTCATCTTGTCCAGAGCCGATGGCACTAATTTTATTTCCTAATTGTCCTGGACTATTAAAAGTTAATGAAAAAGAAAAATGTTTGCGCCCGGTTTCGAACCGAGGACCTTTCGCGTGTTAGGCGAACGTGATAACCACTACACTACGGAAACCTTGACAATAGAGTTAAACTTGACGAGCAAGGTTACAAAAAACACCCAGGGGACAGTCAGTAAGCATTCCGAACCCAAGCCCAAAGAACCTAGCCCCAGGGTCAGTGAGCTCATCGTTAAGAAGGAGAAACATACTATATTTGTGTAGGGAAATTATTTTCCATTGTCTATCTGGCAGTAAGAAGTGGGAGTTGGCGGGATCCGGTGGTGACAATTTGAAGTATGTCGGTTGTGAACATGTGAAGTATTAGATTTATGAAAATACACAAAACAAAAGAGAAAAAAGGGAACACATTGATACATCTGGACAAGAGAGGAGGGTTGGTGTTTGATGTGGGGATTTTATTTTATGCACGCAATTAATGAAATAAAATAAATAAAAATAGAAATAATGGATAAAAAAAGAGCTGGTGTGCGCAAACGAAGGTCGGGTAAGAGTGGATTTGACGAAATATTTATAATCAATAACAGATCTAAAATGACTCGGAAATGTAGATAATAGTTGGGTAGATGGTGACAAGATGTGCTACTTGCTTTAAAGATATCCACTTTTGAAAATGAGTCCGAAATATTTTCAGGTCATTGTAGCACAGTCATACTTGCCTTTCTACATAAGTATTTACCCTCATTAATTTGTAATGCAACAGGTTTCCGTAGTGTAGTGGTTATCACGTTCGCCTCACACGCGAAAGGTCCCCGGTTCGAAACCGGGCGGAAACAATTATGGATTTTCTTAATCAATATATTAGTGAGGGACTTAAGTGGTATTTACTAGTTCAGTCAGGACGTCAGTGCGTACTCCTGTCATCTGGTCCACAGCCGGTGGTGCTGAATTTTTTTAAAAAAATTCCTTGTTCTATTGTAACCTAATGAAAAAAAACAGCAACTCTGTTTCCGCCCGGTTTCGAACCGGGGACCTTTCGCGTGTTAGGCGAACGTGATAACCACTACACTACGGAAACCTTGACAACAGAGCAAGACATGACAACCAAGATTAGAAATACCACCCAGGGGACTCTGTAGTATGTTGGTCTGTGGGTTCACACCTTAGAAGTGAATAGATTATTATTTAACATCGATCTCAGCAGATGAGACGTTCACCGCCAACAGGACGCCCCGTCATCGTCGCTGGGTCTGTTGCTGTTAGAATTACTCGAGTTTATTACCAGGTGACAGGAACCGACGGATGCGTTTACGGACGGTCGGTGAACAAATCCCAGGGCCTTCCAAAAAACGAATTTCCACGGAGCTTCGCTGAGTTTTAAAACACAATGAAGTGGTGAAGTTTGGAGGTTCCCTGAACGCATCGAGAAGAGCAGCGCAGCTGTGAGAAACCCCGCTGTGAAGAGGGGCCTCTGGCGCCCCCTAGTGTTGAAATCACAGTTTATCTGTAGGAGAAAACACCAGTGAGTCTCCACGGTTCTCATGGGGCGTTTACGGCTCATGAACAGTCCGTTACGTCGAGTGAAGATCGGTACAGCTACCGGAAGTCATGCTGCGTTGCGCCCAGTGATCAAATTGTTGGGGGACGGTACCTTGCTCAAAGGGTACCTCGGCAGTGCTCAGGAGGTGAACTGGCACCTCTCCACCTGCCAGTCCACATACACAAAAAAAAAACACGATGCCAGCTAATTTAAAGTGGTACAATATGATTACGGAAAGTCCCTTAAAACCTGTGAAAATAATGTGGAAACAAACTGAGTTTACACAGAAACTTTATTGTGTTATAACGGACAAATTGCATACTCATACACATTGTTTAAATACAGTATATATTTTACATTTAAGGATATATCTTATATATATTGTACTATGTGTGCATGTGCGTGCACGTATGTATGTGTTTAATACATGTAACATTACAAAGTAATACAGTAAAAAGTTTCAAAGGGAAACACTAGAAACATCTAAGAAAAAAATGGTTGAGGGAGAATTTGGCCCCGCCTAGTCAAAAGCTGCACCCGTCTTCTCTTACGTCCGCAGAAACACTGTATATACGTCTGTTCCTCGGAGTGGAGCCATTCGTTGACTCAAGAAGACGAAAAATGAGCGGAAGAGGAAAGGGAGGCAAAGGACTCGGCAAAGGAGGCGCCAAGCGTCACCGCAAGGTTCTCCGTGATAACATCCAGGGGATCACCAAGCCCGCCATCCGCCGTCTGGCTCGCCGTGGCGGTGTGAAGCGTATCTCCGGTCTGATCTACGAGGAGACCCGCGGTGTGCTGAAGGTGTTCCTGGAGAACGTGATCCGTGACGCCGTCACCTACACCGAGCACGCCAAGAGGAAGACGGTCACCGCCATGGATGTGGTGTACGCCCTGAAGAGACAGGGCCGCACCCTGTACGGCTTCGGAGGTTAAACCGGTCCTCCTGTCTAACCAACAACGGTCCTTTTAAGGACCACTCACATTCCAAAGAGTTCGTTTCCTTGTGTAAATAACGTCAAATGCCAAACATCTTGCTCGATTCTTGTCCGAACCGAATGTAGATAAAAGCCTCAAAGTGGCTCCATCTTTTTTCATTGTCTTTTCAGAAATGTAATGTCCGTATGAATAAGTTGTAGGAAGACCAGTGATTGCGTTTATTAAATCTTGTAAAAGACTTCAATAGAGACCGACACGCGGAATTAAATTTGCTAAAATCAGTGAAAAACATTCATGTGTTCGGCCGTTATGTAAGTAATGAAGAAATGAATGGCGGGAAACCGCGAGCAACCGGGTTGATCTGGGTATCTGAGAGGGTGTTGGCATTGATTGGACCAGGCTAAGCTGAGCGTGGTCCGTACCTGAGCGGCTATTGGTGGGAGGATATTTAAACCAACAAATCAGACAAACGAGTCTGGACAGTCTGATAATGGCGTAGATACTTTGAAATCATCCACAGCTGTTTAAATCATTCCACTGCACTTGGAAGAAAGTTTCTTGAAGACTTTTCACATCATCAAAGAGGGTTCTTCAGTTTTTAACTAGAATTATAGGGCCTGTACACAATATTGATGTGTATGTGAGTGACTAACGGACTAACTACATTGCTTGTAATTTCCCCTTCGGGGTTCACTAAAGTACATGTAATGAAAAAAATTAAAAAAAAACTCCTAAAGAACAAATTAGTGGGCCGGACGTGTCCTCGATGCGCCTATCCACGCTTGTTTCAATTAGTGGAGGAGCTAAAAATGATGACGTCCGACGCCTCGCTGTTTGGCTGACACCACGTGACTGATTCTGGAACGTGGTCCGGATTTTGCTGCAGTATAGTATACTGTACATGTAAAACCCTCAGGCTCCACCATTGCGGTTTGGAGACAAATACTATCAGTATATCAAAAGCATGAATGCTTTAATGTGTAGTGTACTACCATCACCAAAATATAAATGTTTTGTATACTTGGTATGGGGGATTTTAATCACAGGCCTTCTGCAAAATCTTACACACTTGGGTCATCCTCATAGGAGAAATGAAGCCTCAAGAAGCTTTGAGCTGCACTTCAACCGATTGGATGAAAGGCTTCAAAGCTCCGTGAATCTTTATCTACGCATCACTGAAAAGCAGCACAATTGGCCGGTAGCCACAGTTGGTTTGGGGTAGTTTTAGTGGAAAAATGAACAGCGGAACTACCGGGTGGACAATTAAACCAACCAAGCAGCCAGACAGGTCCGTATAGTCGATAATGTCTTAATTAAATTCCCTACAAATTGATTATTCATGATATGCATCGATGAAAGAACTTGCTCTCGCGTCGGAGTGAGTGGCTCTTAAAAGAGCCTTTGTTTGATGTAGAGACCGATAAATGTTGGGTTTAGCCTCCGAAGCCGTACAGGGTGCGGCCCTGTCTCTTCAGGGCGTACACCACATCCATGGCGGTGACCGTCTTCCTCTTGGCGTGCTCGGTGTAGGTGACGGCGTCACGGATCACGTTCTCCAGGAACACCTTCAGCACACCGCGGGTCTCCTCGTAGATCAGGCCCGAGATACGCTTCACACCGCCACGGCGAGCCAGGCGGCGGATGGCAGGTTTAGTGATCCCCTGGATGTTATCGCGCAGAACCTTGCGGTGACGCTTGGCGCCTCCTTTGCCGAGTCCTTTGCCTCCCTTTCCTCTTCCACTCATTTTTCGTCTTCTTCAGTCAACGAATGGCTCCACTCCGAGGAACTCACGTATATACAGTGTTTCTGCGGACGTAAGAGAAGACGGGTGCAGCTTTTGACTAGGCGGGGCCTAATTCTCTTTCCCTCGTTTTTTCCTTACATCTTTTTTTTAACGATGGACTTTGAAACGGCAGAACATTTCAGTAAACCTTCAGCCCGTCTTTCTCACTTAATTATGATATTACAAGGGATAAAGTAGTTTACTCGATAATTTTGAAAATCATGAACAAAAAGCAAAAACACTGCCATTACACAAGTGAATAATTCACCTCTTTATTTATGAGGTTATATGTAAAAATGTGCTTGAAATAAAATATTTTCTGAGCCACTTTTTTTATATTTATTGAGAAAGTTTGGGTGACCTTATCTGTGGTTTAACACCCGGTCCCCTAGGTGGCGGTAATCACATTTTTGAACTACTTTGCGACAAAAGACCACGAAGAGGAAGAAGAAGCTAAAGTAGTGTGCTAAAAAATCATAGCTAATTGTTGTGTTTATTTTTGACACGAAGTGATTAAATATTTTTGAGCCATGTTGCTACGGTGAGTAAAATAAATAATCACTAGTAAATTATTCTCGACAGCCCGGATTTGTATTTACTTTGATTTGTATTTACATCACTAAGCTAATGTTGATGGGTGTGGCTCGCTAGCTGCTGTAAGCTAGCATGTCGTTCCTATTTAATTCTTACCTCACAAATAAAGGATAAATATTCTTAACCATCGTTTGTAAAAGTTGGAATAACACTAAACAGAGCTTCTCCCCGAGTACGTTGGACCGAAAAGTTTCATTCAGCTATCGGATAACATTTAGAAATATCGTTTTTAAATCTGCAGGTTTTCACAATCATGATTTTTAAACACTCATTTATTATCAAAAATATCTATTTTTCTATCATCGGCCTGGGAGGTTTGCACAAAGACAGTCATTTCAAGTGATTGTTAAAGTAACATTTTGTTTCCTTAGAGTTACTGCTCACTGAAATAATGCACAAGATTGGGTGTTTTTATGTGTGATTGGCGTCATATTCTTTACAATAGCAGCTGTGTTTGCTACCTTCATAATCCTGTTTGTCTATCTGAGATTTTTGTGTCTCCCTGCTGTCAAATAGAAACTAAATTTAAACACACCAAAAGCTTCACATATGAACTTGATTATAATAATAAATGGATGACAGAGATGCACCTTTTAATATTACTTCTCCTCTTCTCTCTGCAGTCTAATATGGATGCAGTGAACTTTGTCTGGCTTGCTCTTGGGAGATGTGTGGACGGCTTCTTCCTGCTGCTGGACCTGGTCATCGGGTCGTTCAACTCGCTGCTCGACCTCCTGTCTGGGTTCAGTGCTTCCCACCACGTCCTCCTGACGGAATCGACTCTGGCGGAATACTGGAATTTTGCTCTCTTCTCCTTCCTGACTGCCAGTGAGGCCGTCTCCAGTGCCGCCTGTGGAGCCCTACACATTGCGGAGGACTGGTTACAGACATTTGGAGGGGTTTTTGAGAGTTTCAAGATGGTGGGACACCTTTCTTGTCACGTGGCGTGGCGCATCAAGGACGTGCTGCACCGTGGGCTCATCTCAGGGAGCTGCATCCTGCGCCAGACGTTTGAGGGCCTCTGCATCGGCCTCAGCCTCGTCGTTTACTTTTTCAACACGCTGGTCAACTTGGTCCTCATCGGCACGCAGAACTGTCTGTCTGGGTTGGCGGGCGTTTGGGAGGTGGTCGAGGACCCTGTGTACAAAACAGTGGAGCTGACCCTGACCTTGCTGACCTTTCTCTACAGCTGCTTGGTCGGGGCTTCTGTGCTGTTGTGGACTTCCTGCCAGCTGCTTGTGGACTTCCTGGGAGGACTGGGCCGCGTCTTCTTCACTGTCATCATGGTGGACTCTTATGGCCTGCTCATCGCAGCGGTCTTTGTCAGCCTGGTGTTTCTGTTACTGAACACCAAGCGACCTGCCTTCACCCGGCGATTGAACCCTTTTTCGGTCATCGCTCCTCTGAGAACTGGTAGCGTACCGATGATACCGGACCAGCCGCTGGCCAATCAACAGGTCCAGGAGGACGGTAGCCCAACCAGGCTTGGTAACACAGATGCTACTAACACAGATCCTGGCCTCACCGTGAACGAGATGGACTGTCAGGATGTTGCATCAGCGAGGGGCAAAAAGACATCATCCCCACAGGTCCCCTCCGGCATGGGAGCCTACGGCGACCGTCTGACAGACACCAACCTGCTCGGCCTGTTAAAGGAGCAGGAAGAGAGGAAAAAGTGCGTCATCTGTCAAGACTTGACTAAGAAGGTGTTGTTGCTGCCTTGCCGACACCTCTGCCTCTGCCGGCATTGCACCGACATCTTGATCCAACGGCGAAATGTGCAGCAGCGCTGCTGCCCACTCTGCCGGGAGCCCATCAGCGAGACTATGGACGTGTACCTCTGATGGGTCACCGACCAAACACCAGCTGCAAGCTGCAGCACAGGCCTTTCAGTCTGAGAGCTGTGTTTGTATCGCACAGTGCCAAATACTTCTTTTTTTATTATTGTTTTTTTTCTTCTTCTCATTTCGTCATTACCTCTAATATTTTCTAATTGAAAGAAGGACATTTTCTTCTAACTTTACTTGTGACTACCAGTATTTCTGTCTTGTGTATGTTTGTCATTACTGTTGAAATGCCTAAACGAGAGAGAAGCATTTGTGTGAAGTACAAATAGCTGCACTGGAATACCACACCTGAACATTTATAACACTTTACACTCACTGCAGTTGTTTCTTTGCACTTTTGTAAGTTATTTATTTAAAATAAAAATGTTTCCAAATGTGTTATAGTCAAGATTTATTCAAAATTTACTGTTATTTTCTGTTCCAAAAATGTTTCAAACTTGGATCCAGAACTGGTCTAATCTTCAGTAAATATGCTGCTGTTCTTTCTTACTCTCATACTGGAAGCTTTTTTTTTTTTTTTGCCAATTATTCAGTTTATGTAGTTTAAACCTATTTCATAAAAAAGAAAAGGAATAGGAGGATCTTTCACATTGAGGTCGTGAGTCTTGCATGAACGCTCGGAGCTGTGATACATCATGACTGGAGGTGTCGTACTGGTTACTGGGAGCTGACTGGAGTGGACATGTCCTCATTCTAAATATGTCAACTTCTCAGAAACACTTTTTTCCGTCATGACGCTCGTCATGGTTAGATGAGTCTGTGACAAACAAGTTGATTTCCGTCAGCAGAGAGGTGGAAGGAGTACTGAGGCCTGTACTGCAGTAGTAGAAATACAAGTTACAAGTAGAAGCCCTGAATTCAAACGATCACAAATCCTGATATATGGTAAATGTTTGTTCTTTTATAATGATGGAGGTGATAATGCTATGATAAAATTCTTTTGAAATCCTTTCTGTGTTGTAAGGGAGTTCTGTCTTAATATTTAATAAAATATTACATATTTTTTGATTATCGTGACTAAAAATAAGTATGAATCTATCAAGCAGCAGACATAATCAAATACATGTAGCTCAATGTTATAAATATAATACATTACTCCACTCTATAATTACAAAGAAATAATAAATTAATGTCAAATACAAGTCATTCTTATTTTTAGAAGTACAGTAATTGAATGTATTTAGTTACTTTCCACCAATTCTGTGTAAATAGAATAATATGTCACCCAAAATGTAGAGTTCACCATATATAGCTTATTATAAAGCTCTATAAACTCACTAAGAAGTGTAATAATCCCACCATAAAGTCCACTTTCTTCATGGTGTATATATTCTTTTTTAGTTTCACCTGCTTTGAGTTTATCTGAACTCAGAAGTGCCGCTGAGCTCAGCAGGAGTAGCCGGGGGCAGATAGGTGATCAATATTTGTCTATAAGAGGTGATCGGATCATGTCGGCTCATTAGCTCTGTTTGCTTTACTAAGTGCCGCAGCCAGTCGATCGGAAATAAACGGATTCTCTTAATTTGTGCTGACAAACGCACATTAATGGAGCGGTGGGCGTGTCCAGGTGGAGGTGATGGAGTATAAATGGACAGGAGGCCTTCTGCTCTTCCTCACACCAGCCACCTCTGAAGGCATCTCCTCCTCTTCATCATCACCTCGTCCAGACTCTACAGGTGAGACTTCTCTTCCTCCTCCAGCTACTATCTCCTCTCTGAAATCTTCAGGTGAGACTCTGCTCCTCTTTCTGCACCTCTACGTGTTCCTCACCGTGAACTTCTTTAATCCTCCACCATCTATTACACTCATTCATCTCCTATTGTCCTGCTCTCCTCTGCTATTCGTTACTTACATCTGCACATTCATCACATCTAATTCTATTCTTCTCTTCTCCAGCTCCACATTTGTTCCTCCTTATTGCTCCCATCTATTCCCCTCCTCCTCATTTTTATTTTAATCTTTATTTTTAACTTTGATTTCTTGTCTTATTTTGTATTTTCTGTATTTTATTTTATTTTACAGTGTCCACATATTGTATTTTTATCTTTTCCATTTTGACCTTCCAATACTAATGCTAAATCAATTGGTATATCATGACATTTTGTTCTCTATAAGGACTCTATTGATAAATTTAAAACAGTAAGTAAGAGTAATCAACCAAATTTAAATAATCTATTTAGAGAAAAAATGAAATCTGAACAAACAAAAGTAATGAAGTTGATATAATAACTAAATAATATCTAACTTCTGATTTTTACGTATATTTTACATTATGGCTACTGTTATGAGCTAATTTTAATCCAGGGTTAGAGAGTACAAGATGATTATTAGCACATATTTAAATTGAAAATGTGCCGCATTAAAATAATTAATACATTTTTTTGTGTGTTTAGCTCTCCTCCAGCATGGCAGCTTTGTGGTTCCAGTCCATCACCCTGCTGGTCTTATTGGTCGTCTCGTGGCCAGGCTCCCAGGCCGTCGCTGCTCCTCAGCACCTGTGTGGCTCTCACCTGGTCGACGCCCTTTACCTGGTCTGTGGGGACAGAGGCTTCTTCTACAACCCCAAGAGAGACATTGACTCTCTGTTGGGTGAGAAACATATAAAACAAATTTAGACACCAGCAGTTCAACATTAATCCTAATTTTTTGTTAATTATGGCATCTGATTTTTTTGATTTACCCTCAATCTGATGTTAAATCTGTGATGTCTGTTATTCCACCAGGTTTCCTCCCTCCAAAGGCCGCAGGAGCCGCAGCAACAGGTGGAGAGAATGAAGTGGCGGAGTTTGCCTTCAAGGACCAGATGGAGATGCTGGTGAAGCGAGGCATCGTGGAGCAATGCTGCCACAGACCCTGCAACATCTTCGACCTGCAGAACTACTGCAACTGAACAGAACCTGCCTTCACGTTGGTTAGCCTTGCCTAGCTTAGCATAGCTGTACATCTCGGCTAACTTAGCCTGAACCCTGCTACTGCTAACCCTTGCATCAGAAGAGTGACTTCTTTGTCATCTCTCTAAAAAAAAAACAAAAAAACAACTGCTGTCAAATGAAGTGCTGAAGAAAAAGATGAAATTATTTTTCCTAGAAAATAAACTTTTGTGAATTGAGAACATCAAGTGTTTTTTTGGAGTGGTGATTTTTTTTTCTTTTTAAAATTGTTCTATTTACTATCAGTGATTCATTGTGTTCTTTAAAAAGACTTGTGCGTGATTTATAAAACACATGTAGACAATGGAAGCATTTCAACTAATTCGAAAACCTTTATTAACACAGCTTTGAGTGTGTTGAACTTACTGTTTGGACTTTTAGGAGTATGGGAGGCTATGCAGGTAAAAATTACAAGTGAAGGTATTATTTTGAAACTGTAATTTAATCAAACGTAGTACTTAAGAGAAGAAAACAGAAATGTTTCTTGTGGATATTTTATAAGTAGTAATAAAAATAATGCTGATTACTGATGCAGCAATTGTGGGCGGCAATAATACAATGCTTCCAAGTATTTACAACAAATTTCCACTAATCTTCTGTTAATTGACTAGAATTGTCTAATAGCCTATTTAATATTTATTAAATAGATACTGTTGCTTTTTGTATTTATTTCACTTGAGTCCTTCTACATCAGATTATCGCCTTATTTTCCGTTGTACTTCCGCATTCTGCGGAAGTACAACGGAAAGGTGATACACCTGTTGTTAGATACGGCACTGCCCGATGGGGCGGAGTCAAGCGTCGCTGTGTTTACCTCCTCCACCGCCTCACCGGTGTGTTCAGTTGACGTTTTTCTATGGACTCATCTGTCCGACCCGAAAGAGGGGAGAATCGTTTCAATATGGCTAGTTAAAATACGACACAGAGGCTATAGTTTTTGTCCAGAAATGTGTCAGAATAACTTCTTGCTGGCTTTCTAGGCACTTTAAATAATTTTTTGGGTCTTTTGGTGGATTGTTTTCCTCCTCTGAGAAACACAATGCGAGATGTTCAGCTGGATAATGGGACGTGCAGGAACGGTAAGAACAACTTTCCGTATTATCCTTATAGTTAAAACAAGATGGCGGGTTAAGGGATCATCATCTCCATCATGTTCTGTTGTTAGCAACAGAACACATTAACCTCCGTCCGCCTGCAGTGCTGCAACACTAACACTCGGAATAAAGATAAAGTAAATATTAATAATAATAATAATAATAATAACCCTAGACGCAGTAGCTTTATATAATGTTACCCAAAAAAAACTTTTATAAATTGTTAAATATTGAAATATTTCCGTTAAAGGTGTAGTTTTGATGACATTTCTACGATTTACTGTAATAATATAAAATATTTTGACCCTCCATATTCATGAACGCTTGTTTACCGTTAGTTTTTAAAAAAAATAATTATTTTTTAAAAGAACTAAACAGGATGTTAGCTGTGTCCACAAGGTATCCTGATAAACAGATTTGGATGAAAACAGAAACTGACAGATTATGATGTTCCATGATTTTGTGATTGATCATAATCTGGATCTAATACCACCAGTCTGAAGCTAATAATCCAGATTCAGAGTCATGTACTGGTGAAGGGGTCAAGGTAGATCTGGTGACACATAAAACAGAAATATTCTCACAAATTACTATGAATAAATATAAAAAAAAATAGTAAAGATAATCAGAATGAGTCAGTAAGCATCATCTGATCTGTATTTATTCCATGAGTAACACATGATTTCCTAACATGGAAATGATTAAACCGTTTATCAGTAGTTGCGAAATGAATGGAGTGACTTTGCGGATTTATTTTTAGATTAAATAAAGCCTTTTCTTTCTCTCATAACTGGTGAGGATAATTTGACGCATATCTGGCACCTTCATGTTTTGTTTCCCAGTATTTTTTTTTTCTTTCAGTTTCATCTCATAGAGGTTAGTTACTCCTGAATTTTCTCGCCTGTCTGCTCTTTGGTAGGACTGATCTCCCTGTCTGCACACTCAGCGTTGTTTTGCTGTTTACACTGAGGCCTCACTGTTGACAGAGTAAACACTGAACTCTTCTGCTGCTCATACTGACAGTCCTGCTCCTCATGTTACACTAATCACCACAGTGGTCCAACCCGTATTTCCCAACCCTCACGGGACTGGATTCAACCTGTGCTCGGACGCCCTCAGTAAACACTCACAAAAGTTCTGTGTGTGTTAGTCCGGACAAAGTTAGTGATTTTCGAAATATCTGAGAACTCCTACTTCAAATATTAAAACCGCAATGTTCGGATACCTTAAAATGGGCAAACACCGCACAGATAAATCCTAATTATTAACTCAGTAGTTGTCATTTAATTCTGGACTATAGATGACTTTCTGTCCATTCTTTTGCTTTTTGACACGACCGATCACCTCATCTATCAGTGATCTGACTCTAGGGTGATTGATAAGGATATTTTCTCTCAGGTTAAAAAAGAAGAACAAATGGACTTAATGATCCCCTCAGGAAAATTAGTTTTTCCACTCATAGTCTATATGTGTCGTACGTGTGTATATTTATATGCATATATATAGTTGCTGCTTCATTCACTGTCACACTGAAGCTCCATCAGGTGAGGTGGGGTCTCATCAGGATCCACAGTGAAGGGCGAGGAGAATAACATGTTTGTTTTTTTTTATACTGGCAAAATCTCTAAAGCGGTCATTGAACTCACCAGTGAGGGGTGTGATATCCGCTGCAAACCGTGTCGTTTGCATATCCGTATCACCACCATGACGTCCTACACAGCTGGGACCGCGTGTCTCTGGGATCCGTTAGTGACAAATGTCTCTGGAAAAGTTGTAGCTTCAACCTAACAGTTGTGATGTGTGAAACTACTTGGTTGACTACTGTATGTTTACCTTGAAGGCTTTCATTCAGCGAATTCAGATGTGAAGTCAACCAACAACAACAACAAAAATCCAAGTCTGTCATTCTTTTGGCGTTTGGCAGTTTTTGCATCATTGTGATAGATTACATCTCCATCTCCAGCAGGAGTACCAGCATCATTTTTAGACATGAGGCACGAGTCATGTAAAATCCAGTTGTAGACACACCTGATGTAGCACCACCGTCAGGTCAGAAACTCACAACCTGGCAGCATCGGCTGTACTGTGTTTATGACTCATTATGACATGTTAGCATGCACAACAATAAATCTGTTAAACATCTGGATGTTAGCATTTTCAGTGTGTTTGCATTACACTCACCTAACATAAACTCCGTTTATACACATTGCTAATTAGTCCCACAACAAAGACCCGTCTGTGCACCGCTGTTGTTTGTTTACACCAAACATGTCAGTGAAGCTGCTGCTGCTGGTTCATAATGTAGCATTGTTAGCATCTGGTCTGCCTTTTATCATGTGATTCAAACAATACTTTGAGGGTCTAATTGCAACCAGGAATCACAGTTTAAATTAATCCCAAAATATCAATGCTAATCGGTTCTGGTGGTCTCCCCAGGCTCACTGGTCCGGGTGTGGTGTGGATCTAAGTTTGGAGTGTGTTTGATCAGTGGAGATCAACAGCTGTACCACACACACAACAACAATAGCACTCAGTTAACAGGTAAACACACACAAACACACACACACACACACACACACACACGCGCGCCTTTTACTTGGTGTCAATGGATGAGACGCCCCTGAATGTGTAAACTTGTTTTATCTAATTTAAATCTTCCTGTCTGTCAAAGGAGCATAAAATAAAGACGTTTATGACGTGTTTTTTCAAACACAGCAAGAAAACAAAAAGAGGATCTTTTCTTAAAGCTGAGACTTAAAAAAACATGATCAATATCTCTATATCACGTCTCCACTCAGCAAACAATCCAGGTGTGGCCTCACCTGTATAGTCCCAGCAGCCAATAGAAAACAGGCACTTAAGTTAGATAAATAAACTGAAGGATTAGCAAATACAAAATTGTTAAACAGGAAGAACGGTGAGATGAAATTCACAGAAATATTCACAGGTACATTAATATGCACACATTATTCTTTTATGTTTGTATAACAACTATTTTGTTGGAATTATCAAACATTAAACTGGAAAATCCTGAAGTTAGTCACAATCATTCTGGTTATTCTAAACGCATGTTAAAATAAGCTTGGATAAACAACACAAATATGAGAATTGTACTCACTTTTAAAGGACTGTCTCTGGGGACAAGTGAAATAGAAATTATTTTAATAGTATGTCAGTTAATCTCTGATGAATACGATTATTTTTAAAAGACGTGATTATCTTTGTGGTGGTTTTGTGTTCCGTTCTCTGCTGCGTTACGACAGAGGGAACAATGGCTGTGAACACAAAGGGTTGCTGAAAGGGACGTATTGTATTAAGAGAAATGTAAACGTGTTTCAAAGAAACCCATTATTCAGTCTGCATGGAGGACAGGTGGTGGAAAATAAAGATGTTTTCATCACCAAACGGCGTCAAGATGACGATCAAGCAGAACACCCGTACTCATCATGAATATTTCAGAGGCGCTGTTGCATCACAGTTTCTGTTTCACTGTTTGGCACGTTTGTGATAAGACAGACTTAATGTTTGACAAGTCCTGAAGACAGACATTAAAGCTAGAAGTTGAAGAGTAATGAATGTTCCCACTTTAAATGAGGTCATCCAGTTCCTATTCTGTCATAATGGAACACGAAGAATTCTTTTTGTCGCCAACACCGAGTCTGTTGAGTCCTTCGAGCTGTATTTCAAATATAAAATGTTACCATGAAGAATGTCAGTCGTCTAAATCGTTATTCACTTTTATATTTCGATTTTTTCCAAATCGTAGTTTTTCTGTAGGAAACCTGCTGTAAAAACCATCCAGGTTTCCTTCAGGGAGGAAGGGCGTGTCTCATACTCACTGATGAGGAATGTCAGTGACATTCCTCATCTTAAATGACTCCTGTTATCGTAAAAATCTCTTCCAGTAAATTCTTCAGGTTGATTTCAGGTCAGATAAAGTTGTTGAACTCCAGATCCGCGCCCTCATAAACACACATCAGCTAATCAAATGTTTGCCTCCAGATCTGCAGACAAACAGTTCCTACAACTTGTGGCTGGGTCTGACTCTGGCCCTGCTGTCGGCCGTCCTGATTGGTGGAAGTGTCATTCTGAAGAAGAAAGCTCTTCTGCGATTGGCCAGCACCGGTCACACCAGAGCAGGTGAGGAGAGCTGGATGTGTGTCACCTGTGTGTGGTGTTATGTTTTAAAAGAGGCTCAATGCTTTTGGTCTAAAATGTAGCACACAGAGAGTATTAGTATTAAATTAATATGTGATTAAAAAAAAGCTAATTTATTCACAGAAAATTTGATTGTGTGTGTGTGCGTGTGCGTGCGTGCGTGCGTGCGTGTGTGTGTGTGTAGGTGATGGAGGTCATGGCTACCTAAAGGACTGGCTGTGGTGGGGAGGCCTTTTAACCAGTAAGAATTTTATTCCTGTTTAACTGTATTAAAATATGATGATGGAGCATAAACAGAATTTCTAATGAAGCTAATCCTGTAGCTTCCATCTCCTTTCAGTCTTATGCTAAGCTAGGCTAAACATGCACTTTGACTTTAAAAACTTTTATTTGATGCAGTGGGAGCTGGAGAAGCCTGTAACTTCGGAGCCTACATGTTTGCTCCGGCTACGCTGGTGACACCGCTGGGTGCTCTGAGTGTCCTCATCAGGTAGCACTTTGTTTAAATTCTGCATTATCTGCACCAAAGTATTGGAAAAGGTCATTAAAACTATTTGAACGGTAACTCGACTTAACTGTTAACGTGTGTTTTTCAGTGCCATTCTATCCTCCCACCTGCTGGGGGAGGTGCTGAACGTAGTGGGAAAGCTGGGCTGTCTGCTGTGCGTACTGGGAAGCATCCTGCTTGTTATCCATGCCCCTGAGGAACAGGAAGTGACATCACTACAGGAAATGACCAGCAAGTTATTGGAGCCTGGTGAGGCGGTTCAGATCATATTATTTACATGAACCTCTCTGGTCACAGATAAATAGTTTAAATAATAACCTCATCTTCCTAAATGTTTATTTTACATTTAAACCATTTATATGTAATTTTTGGGGGTATTTTAATAGTTGATTTTTGTATATGGAGTTAATATGTTCATTTGTGTTTTTTGACTTAACTCTTATTGTTAGGGTTCCTGGTCTACATGTCGGTGGTTCTGGTTGTGTGTGCGGTTCTTGTGCTCTACTTCTCCCCTCGCTTCGGTTCCTCCAACATCCTCGTCTACATCAGCATCTGCTCGCTCCTGGGAGCCTTCACCGTCTCCTCCGTGAAGGGCCTCGCCATCGCCATCAACACCGGTGAGATGCTGAACACCGAGAACAGAATGTTAATAAGTTAATAAGTGACATTCAACCCATGTGTTTCAGTCACCCTCCTCATCCTCTTCTTCCTCCTCTTCTTCTCTCTTTAGTTTTGTATGACATTTCAGTGCTTGCTAATCCTCTCACGTGGATCCTGCTGTTCACGCTCATTGTCTCCATAGTAACACAGGTGAGCTGCAACGTTATGTGCAACTGTGTTCAGATGTGATAACAGATGTGTGACCATAAATGCGTGGTGTGATGTGGACAGGTGAACTACCTGAACAAGTCTCTGGACACTTTCAATACGCTGCTGGTCTACCCCATCTACTACGTCCTCTTCACCTCCGTGGTTCTGTCCACCTCCATCATCCTGTTCCAGGAGTGGAAGGACATGGCGGCTGTGGACGTGGTCACGACCCTGGGAGCCTTCCTGGTCATCGTGGTGGGTGTGACCATGCTCCACCTGTTCAGAGAGCTGAAGGTCGGCGATCATGCTTTAGTTCATAGTGAACCAAACCTTCTGTTTCTTGTTGTTTCATGTTAAAGAATAAAATCCGCTCTGCTGTCTCCAGGTGACGATGAGGGAGCTGACCAATCAGCTGTCTCAGCCGGTAGAGAGGGAGAGTTTCACAGAGGAGATTTCAGCCAATGGAAGAATAGAAGAAGAAGGAAAGAGGAATAAAAAAGAGGATAAATACGGACTGATGGACAACATCGTGATAGAGAGTCTTCCTCCGATGAGAGAGGAAGGACCGAGAGTCTTTATCATCAGCTAGAAGTCACAGGTGAAAAGTCACAGGTTTGAGTTTCCTGTCTAGAGTTTGTGGTTTAGTGTCAAAGACTTTTTGAGGTTTGAGTTCATGGCTGTAGAAATCTGATTAAATTCTGACTTCATTGGTTTTAAAGCTGTTAGAAGAAACGTTTAGGATTAATTTCCTCATCAAACAAGGCACAAAATATCTACACAAAGACAAAAAAAGACAACCAAAACAAATAGAAATAAAATAACAATAACAGATACACATAAAATAATGATAATAGATTAAAATAAGGAACATTGAAGAACTACAAAACACATAAAAGAACACATCCGCTTTTAAAAATATTTCATCTAGTTGTGTGTTTAATATATTGTCATGCTTCTATGTAGCGAGACAGAAAAACCCCACGTCCTGAACCTGATCCTGAAGGAGACAAACAAAGGTGTCGACCAATCAGAGACGATCGTGTTCTTTCCTTCTCAGATGTCACCTGATCCGGATCACATTTGCTTTTATGATTAAAATTCTGAACCTGATAGCTGATCTAATCTGACCCACAGGAACTAGTTGTCGAAGCCAGGTGTGACTTACCTACTTGGCATCAAACAAACAAAAGACTCTGGTCAGGTCGTCCAGATGCGACATCTACATGCATTGATTCTGTGTTTTCACTGATTCTAATGATTGCATATTTTAATACTGTAAATTTTATCAGTAGGTCAAACGTTTCAGAGATCTTTCTGTCTGCAGCTGTAAAAAAGCTACGACTTTTATTTTATTCTGTCATTTTGCGGATATTTGTGTCTGATTTTGTTGTGAACTCGTCTTCGCTGACGACGGGTGTTTATGAAGCGCTGGACGACTAAACGAGTTCTGACCAACATTCAGTGTATTTTACTTGAGGAAAGACTCTCTGCTGACTCGATGAAGGCCCGACACCAAGTTGGAGTCTGTCCCTCATGATGAGGCCCTCTGGCCTCTGATGGGGCGTTTTCCAACTGGTGGTCTTGGGTTCTGATGACTCAGTTTGCTGAGAGTCAATCCGGTTCTTGGACCTGTGGTCTGTCCCAAAAGGGAACTCCAGTCCATGACATGAACTCATCTGTGCACTCAGTTCATGTGTTCTGTATAAGCTTCTTCTTCACTGGTTTTGATTTTGTGATGCACTATGTTTCTATGGAAACCACAATACTGAGATGAAGAACAACTGATTGAGAGTTATCACTCTTCTTCCGGTGGTTCTGATTGTGTGCGTCTCCGTTTGCGTGTGTGTAAGTGGATCCTGCCGCTGTTGTTTCACACGTTCTTTGCATTGACTCGCATTTTCCAGTGCCTCAGTGGATGTTTGCAAAAATCAATGATGGTGATAGGATGTGTGATTGTAATCGTCAGTTTGCTGTCCAGCTGTGTTTGAGATGATTCCACAGCTCAGATCTGTGTGTGAAGCTACAGCCGGGGAGCTTAGCTTAGCATAAAGGAGGCTAGTCAGTGACTGACTTAATAAATGACAGGTGCTACATTAACCGTCTGGGTAAACACCAGTGTAAACTGTGATGATAACAGTTAGCTTTATGTGAATCTGCTATAAAATGGGGAAAAATATTCAAATAATCTCTGTTCTTTCCAAACTTTATGCCAAGCTAAGCTAGCGGTCGTAGTTCACTTAGAGGATAGGTGTTTTTATTTGTTCCGTAAATCCATCTGCAGATTTATTCAGACTCGTGGTTTTCTTTGGAAAATGAGCAGTGTTTGAAGTTAAACAGCTCAAAGTTACAGAACTGTTGTTTGTTTTTATGTTTGAAGTAATCAGATGTTTTATTTTATAAGGTTAAGATATTTATATTTTAAATGTATTTCAAATAAAGATAATTCCAGTCAAGGTTTGTAAGAGTTCTTCTATTTTTTGATAAACAGTGATTTCACCTTCAACATAAAGGAGGTTATGCTCATTGCAATCTGAAGTGATTGCAGACAAAAACATTCAAAAATGTTCTTCCACTTGTTGTTTTTTTTGCCTTTCATGATTGTTTGTCGCTAATTACACAGCATGCGGTAAACATTTCCACAGATCTCCGTGTAGGGACTACAAACAAACAAACAAATGATGTTCTACTCTCTGGTGGAGGAAAGTCTGTCATTCTAGATGTATGTTCTTTACCGTCTGGTCCTCCTGCCGTTGACCACCATCTATCATCACGCTCTGCTCCTGCTCTGCTGCTCCTGCTGCTCCTCCTGAGGGGAAGGAGGATGGAGAACGTTGTCAGAGTCGTGTTTTGTCTGTAACCTCAGCGGACTAATTATCCAGCAGTGGAATCATCGAGAGGGAAACTGATAGTCAGGAAACTCAGCGATGCTGCAGCCATTCTGCTCTGGAAGTCCTCCGAGTTTCACTGCAGAACAATTTGAATTGCAAAATAAAAAAACACGCTGCAGCCAGAGAGGAGCGAACTGGAGCTCAATGATTGTGAAGGTAATCTGTAAATAACGTTAGAAAGCGTTATTTATTTATTTACTTGTCAGGAGCTCAAACATGTCTCCTTCCTGTGGAATTCTGTTTTTTTTAAATATGATAAAAGTCTTAAAAACAGTTTCCAGGAGTCTGAGGTCTAAAAAAAACACATCAAAAATAATAATAATGTGATTAAATAAATCTGAAATTGCGAGTTGAAGGCATAAAAAAATATTTTTTTAATTATTTCTTGAAATTTTTGTTCATCTGCTCTAATCGTGGGTTCTGTTTCCTTCAGTTCTCATAACGTCCACATGGCGGCGCTGTGGTCACACACCAGCGGGTCATTACGCAGGTAGAGGAAGCTTTTAGAGATTTAAATCCTCCACCTGTCGAGTCTCGACGTCTTCATGTACTGCAGTGACGTCATTAAGGTTTATTAACGTAACGAAAGGGGAAGTTTGTACCTCAGTGAGCAGCGATCCGGATGCTCAGCGGGGGTTTCGGTGGTGAGCAGATGCTGGAGCCTGAAAGCATCCAGAGGAAGTCTTCATCACTTCACATCATCGTCATCCTCCTCTCACGGTTCCTTCCTCTGAGCTCCACAAACTATTAAAGACATTTCATTGAACCGAACTGTTCCGGTCCGCATCTTCCTCCATGAGCGCATACAAACAATCCCTCCGCCGCTGAAAATAGTTCCCCACGGATGTCCCTCTGTAGCAAACAATAATTTATGTAAAATAATTCAGAAGATATTGATAAGATATGATAGAGCGCACACTTCCAACAAAGTCCAACAGCTCACCTGGCCTTGGCCCCGCCCCTCATACCTGGCTCAGGCCCCGCCCCTCCACAAAGTTTGGTGGAATGAAATGAAAGTTTTGTTTTAGATTAGGGAAAAACCCTTAAAATTATGTTTCTATTATTTATAGGAAGCAAAAACATCTGTTCAAAAATGTATGTTTTGTTTTTTCAAGATTAACAAAATGTTAATACAAAATCTATGTAAATAAGGACCCCGAAACCAAAATAAAATAAAGTGAACAAGCATAAATCCTCCCACCCTTGGACCAGATGACGTCATCACGTTGTTGTTTTTGGACCTTTTCCTGAAATCTGTTAATTCCAACAAACATTCCGGATTATCATCAGACTCATCCTGTAAATTCTGATGGAGGTTTTACACCATGACGATCAGAATAAATCAGCTCCCGCCTTCATCTCTGCCACTCAGTGTAATAATCACAGCTCTATCTGCGGCTGCTGATAATGACCCCCCCTCCCCCTCAACACCCCCACCACAAGTCACTCTTAACCAAAAGCCATAATTACATTTTGCATGCTTTGATTGGCTTTCGTTAATTCCCTGACAGCCAATCAGCCGGCTCCTCTGTCTCGCCTCCATGTTTGACGGTCACTTTAAACCCTTGTAATCCTCCTGGGGGGGGGGGGGGGTTGAACCAGCCCCCCTCGCGGACATAAACACAAAAAGCTGATTTCTTCTCTCCTTCTTGATGCACTTTTCTTTTTCTCTGACAGTTTTTCAACAGATGTTCCTCCATAATTCCTCCACAAATCTTCTTCCACCAGTTGTCATCATGTTGCCATGTCTGATTCTTCTAATCCCTCCATCAAGAGCTCCATCATGCTGCTGCATCAGAGTGTGTGTGTGTGTGTGTGTGTGTGTGTGTGTGTGTGTGTGTGTGTTTTATACAAGCATAATGCGGTTATGTAAGTGTGTGTTGTGATGATAAATCCACCAACACAAACTGAATCAGGTTCTGTTCGGTTTGTTGTCGGGAGCCGTTAAGGGTCAAGGGTCAAATCGGCCTCCAAACTGATAGCGGTGTCTGAAGCACTCAGGATGATGATGTCACTTTATCGGGACCACTTTAATTTTTATTTCAGTTGTTTTTCATCACGCTCAACTCACAAAAAGCCTGAAATAAATCTCCCATCTTGCCCTCACAACGATGACGTCTCTGCATCAGCTTTGAGTTCACACCAGCGGGAGCAAAGGTGGGAGGAGGCCCGTCGGCGCCATTCAAAGCAGCTCCGCCGATTGCAGGCCTGGGGGAGGCGAGGTTGTTTTGATTTGAGCAGCCGTTATTTCCCAGCAGCAGGTTGTGACGGAGGCGACTCCAACCTGACGGAGTGTCTTTAAACCTCCTTCACAGGGGAGGGGGGGACGAGGAGGTTCTCCGGGGTGTGCTGTTATTTTTAATTGGAAATCCACCTCACGTTAATCACATTCCTTTAGATCTCCTCCTCTCACCCCCGGCGGTTTGCTGCGGAGGAGACAGAGAGAAAATGATTAAAGAAATTCATGATCACACTGATTTACTGTATGTCCTCTGTGCTGCAGATCAGTGGAACCAAGAATTTTAGAACAAAAAATAGACTCAGATGAGGATCTTTCTGCTCTAAAGGAACGTCTGAAGTTCCAAAAGGATTTATTCCAAACAAACGTTCCCCAAACAGGACAAAAAAAGTCCATTTATCAGGAATATTTTAAGCAGGAGATTAACCCACATTTGAGTCTCTGCAGAGAATTCCAGTCCAGGTGGGCGGAGCCTGACACCACAGGGATTCACTGACATTCAGCATCAAGTTTAAGACAAAGGTGACTTCATTGCCTTCCTATTAATGTCAAGGTCTGAGGATAAAACTGAAGTGTTCCGGTTGGATTACTGCGGGTCTCAAAGGGTTTTTAAAATCTGATATCTAGAATCTCAAAGTGAAGCTTCAGAGCAAATTAAAAAGATAAAATCAAGAGTTAATCAGATCAGAGTTAAAGTTTTCTCCTGGTTTCTTCTCAGCTCCGAAGACACACACTTCGGGGCGGATTGGTCAGTTTTAAATTGTTTGTAAGTGTGAGTGTGTGCGTGAGTGGTTGTTCCATCTTTCGTGTGGTTCTGCGATGCCCTGGCAAAATGCCCGTAAGTCCAATGGGATAGGCTTCAGCAACCTCCGTGACCCGCAAATGCAGAAGAAGCAGTTTTGAAAATGAATAATGATGATGATAATAATAATAATAATAATAATAATAATAATAATAATAATAATAATAATAATAGCTGTGTCTCCATGTTTCTTTTAAGTTCAGAACAGTGTGGTGTTTTGTCACCTCAGGGATCTCCTCCTCCTGAAGGTAATGGGCCACATACTACTGATCAGGGCCTTTCTGGAGCTAATTGTCAGCTGTGATTCGGCCCCGTCTGTCTCCTTCCTCCCTCCCTTCCTTCCAGGGGGAGTAATGAGGCGTTCTGTGATGTGATGTCCGCCTCAGGACACCAAGCCGTTCAATGAGAGGTCCTGGGAGCAGAAGAGGAGAAGCTAATGGAGAGAAACGAGGACGGGAAGGAGAGTCGTGAGAGAAAGACGGTAGGAAGATAAAGGAGATGAAGAAACAAACGTAGGAAACAAACGGAAGAAGGAAAAGGTGTAGAATAAATGAAGACACCGAGCAAAAGGAGGATCGATGAGCAAAGAAATATAAAAAGGAGTGGAGGAGCCGCGAGGGACGGAGCAGGAAGAGAATCACAGATCGGAAAAGTGTTCGTTTAACAGAACCTTGAAGTTTGACCTCAATCAGTAGGAAAAAACTTTTTTTAATTCTACATCTGTAGTTAAATTTATCATTAAAGATTTCTACATTACAGAAATGTCATAATAGACTTCTCTTATCCTTGATAGACGGTCGAGGAGACAGAAGCATAAAAACCGTCACCTTACAAATTTTATAAATTATTTTATATGTCTTGCTACAGCATTTTTATTAAATATTAAATTGGTTGTCAAACTGTTCATGCAGCCATTTTTACTCACTATTTATCAAACGAACAGTTTCCTTATTGTAGGGTTTTGTTTCTGGATAACAGTCAAATTTCTGAAAATAAGGTTCACTCTTTTTAAACTCTGCATCTTGATGGCATCGACATTTTGTGCTTTCTTCTCATTTTCTGGAGCGTTGAGAGACTGAATCTTCGGTTTCATCATTGTGATGAAAAAAAAAAAAGATTATTCTGCAGTGGAGAAATTGATTCTGCTGCACGACGGTGGAGAAACCACCCCCACCCCCCCCCCCCTTGTTCTGAGTGTGAAGAGCTCTAATGTGTCTTATGTCCAGCTGGAAGTAGGAGATAAAATCTGATTGAACTCATCTTCTGTCGGCCGGTGGTTTCACAGCATCACAGATGATGTCGTTTTCAGAATGTGACAGATGTGGGAAATATGTTTGCCGACTTCTTTGAACACAACCTGACCCTTCAGCATCAAAACCCGAGCAGCTGGAAAATATTTTGACATCAACTGTTCTGTGAGGGCGTTGCACACACGATGAAGATGTCGCCATGACGACCTCCTTTCTCTTAGATCAGCCAGACGGAGAAACACCTTCTGATTAAACGACAAAACCGCCTTTCAGACATGAATTTTTGTTTTTTCTGTTGTTTAGGTCTAACAGTCTTTTCATGCGTCTTTACCTGACAAAGCGATTCAAAGCACAACAGAGTCGCTTAGCAACAGGTGGAGCAACGTGACGCTAACAAAACAATGCTAGTTGATGCTTTGTCAGCACAAAACCTTTTTAAACCTTGAACAAAAATGAAATCAAAGATTTGAAAATGACATTTTCATTATGTCGCCTTGTTTCCATGGCAAACTTGGCAAACTTTAAGGTCAGAAGCTACAAGACAGTAAATGATCAAACATGGTGGATGCTCTGAGAACATGAACAAACAAGACGGGAAAAAAAACTAGTCGAGTTTATGTTAAGAGTTTTTATTAAATAGTCGCTGATATGAATGAAATCAACAAAGATCCAACTGATTAGAAACTGATCAATAAAACAAACAAGTGTAACTCTGTGCGTCTCTCGTGTGAACATTTTAATCCTGATGTTTGTTCGGTATAAAAGGTTTGCGACGCTGCAAATGTGACCAGTCCAAAAACACTGCAGAGAAAGAAAAATGGCCGATGGCACCAGAACGCAGAACTCATTCAAAACATCACAACTTGGTCCTGATTCCAAATGATTTCATCATAACATTTTTAACCCTGTGTTCAATGAACTGATTGTAAAACGAAGGGAAAAAAAGACTGAATATCAAAACGAAGGGAATTAGAAATAAAGGCTTGACATCTTAACCCTGGATGAATGAAAGGCTGCTGAAGAGCATCAAGATAAAGGTGACCGCAAAGCTCTGGAAAAAGAGTAATGCAAACAAATAGGAACCTAACGCGATCTGGATTTTGGGATGAAACTCAAAAATTCAATAATATAAAACAAAGTAATTTAAAAACCGTAAAAAAAAGAAATAAAAGGTGAAAAGAATCTGGGTGTGTTAGTATCAGAGGTTTGTCCGTCACCTGGTTGCTTCCACCTGACTGGTGACGGTTTTCTTCTTGGATCTGGCTGCTAATGGCTGCTAGCTACTCTTGGTGATGATGCTAATGCTAAGCTAAACTTGGTTAAAGGCACCTTTGATACAGCTGAAATGAATATCAAAAGCTGATTATCAAAAGTAATGAAATGATTAATTTAACTAATTATTTTTTGTCCCTGCAGGAGTCATCGACTACTTCAGGGACCTACAGCCTGTGGGATTTTAAATTAATTTTTCTGTTTAGCATCTAGTTTTGTTTTGTTTGTTGCATGAGGTGAAAACAAGTTTTTTTTCTTTCATAAATTTATGTTTATTAGAGGAAATAAATTAAATGTACTGAAAGGATTTCTGGGAAGCTAAAAGGATGCGTCCGTCTAGAGGGGATCCACATGAAAGAACACATCCAGGAATGTTTTATTTCCACTTTCCTTGGAATTACAAGATATAGATATAGCACTTCTTGATATTTTAAATATGAAGGGATTTCCATGAACGCTAACGTGGGGGCGGGATGTGGGACGGGTTGGTGGAGGTGCCATTAGTTTTTCCCTTTTTCTTTGGATGTCATATTGTTGTTTCCTCGCCGTTTGATTTGACTGTGATCAGTTTTGTGTGTGTTTGGGCTTCATTCACATCATAAAGACCTCAAACAATAAAACACTGAAATTAGCCACAAAATAAACCAAAAAAAAAAATAATTTCTGCAGATATTTCACACTAAACCTGCATTATGATGAAGGCAGCTGACTGATGAGGCTTTTCCTGAAGATTATCAGCAACAACTAAAGTGTTTGTGTTAAACATGCTCAAATTCTGACACTCAAAACTCTCATATGTCAAAGTGGCATTCAGTGTGGGTGTGATGAGGCCTTCAGTGTTGCTGCTCAACTGGAGGAAGAGGAGAGAAGTGAAGGGTGGGATGAGGAAAAGAACGAGTGGGTAATTCAGACGTTTAGAAAACAAACCCTCCGTTTCCCTCCTGGGTTCTGTCAGGATAAGTTGAGCTGAAACAGCTTCATAGAAAAAGTACTTTGATATTTTTTTTGTTCATTGAGCCCAGATGTTCGTCTTGCAGGAGGTGTCTGACTCTGGCTCAGGTGTTGTGTTCAGGAGCAGTCCGTTCATCAGAGCTTTATTGTATTCATCCAGTCAGATGAACATGAACGTTCCTTGTTTTGCCTGCCTAACATTTCCTTTGAGTCTTTTTTCTCTCCTCTTATATAATTTTCTTTTACTTCTTCACCTCTTTTTTCTAACATCTCACTTCCACCTTTCTTTTTCCTTTCATCCTCCCTCCATCCATTCTCCTCCTTTACCTTTGCTCAGTTCCCACTTGTCTCTGGTCTCGTCCTTCCTTCATCCATCATCCCACCTCTTCTTCTCCTCCTCCTCTCTCCCTTCTTTCTCCACAAACAGACAGATAGACAAACAGACGGGAGCATTCTTTCCAATCAGGAGTCTCGGTTTTGATCACATGCCTGTGGAGG